>NW_026111531.1:177500-320000 GCF_024679095.1 Eriocheir sinensis
AGAGAGAGAGAGAGAGAGAGAGAGAGAGAGAGAGAGAGAGAGAGAGAGAGAGAGAGAGAGAGAGAGAGAGAGAGAGAGAGAGAGAGAGAGAGAGAGAGAGAGCATACATTAGGGAGGGGGGGGAGGAGGGAGGAGGGTAGTGAAGGAAGGAACGCGGTTGGGGTCTAAAGTACATTTTTAACCCACGAAAAATATAATGATCGCAAGTCTTGATCCTCTATTAGTGTGAGCGTTCCTTGATACGGGAGGGCGAGGAAGGGACGCGATCACAAGAAGAATTTATACAGAGATGGAAACTTTTAGAAATCACGTCATTTTTCTGCTTTCATAGGTCGAGGAAGAGTGAGAATTGGAAGCGATTTTTAAGAGGGACGAAAATAACTATGACTAATCCCCTTTGCTCTTCTTTTCATATCATCTCCGTCACTTTCTCTTCACAGTTCACCACCTGTTCTTCTTCATCTCGTCTAATATATTTTTCTTATATTCTTTTCTCCTTCTTTTATTGTTCTCTATTCTCCTCTTCATCTGTGGTACTCCGAAACAACCATAATTAATCTCGTTTTCTCTTCTTTTCATATCATCTCCGTCACTTTCTCTCCACAGTTCACCACCTGTTC
The DNA here is from genome assembly GCF_024679095.1 of Eriocheir sinensis. Taxonomy (NCBI): domain Eukaryota; kingdom Metazoa; phylum Arthropoda; class Malacostraca; order Decapoda; family Varunidae; genus Eriocheir; species Eriocheir sinensis. The sequence goes on from NW_026111531.1 coordinate 178,121, forward strand.
TTCTTCATCTCGTCTAATATATTTTTCTTATATTCTTTTCTCCTTCTTTTATTGTTCTCTATTCTCCTCTTCAGCCGTGGTAATCCGAAACAACCATAATGAATCTCCTTTTCTCTTCTTTTCATATGGTCTCCTTCACTTCCTCGCAGTTCACAACATACTCTTTAGTCTCGTCTAATATTTTTTTCTCATTATTTTTCCTCCTACTTTTAATTGTTCTCTCTATTCTCCTCTTCATCCGTGGTAATCCTTTTCAATACTGCGAAGTGGGTGGATAAGACAGGTGGGTAGGGAGGGAGGATAGTACGTGCATCAGCGGACCGGAGCCTTGAGGTCTGTAGCAGCGGCGGGTCGGGGCGGCCAAACAAAGCATTGCCTCTGATTATCACTCGAGGCTTTAATTCGCCGCGTGATTGGACCAACAACTTAGCCGCGGAGAGGGCGAGAGGGACGTGATGCACCGGCCTGACTACGCACTGGCGCCATACCCTCGACACTTACATACATACGTCCACACATACACACATACATACCTATAAACATACATACACATTCATATATACATACAGACAGACAGGTAGACAGAAAGGTAGGGACACAAATGCACGTAGACATAAAACACACACACACACACACACACACACACACACACACACACACACACACACACACACACACACACACACACACACACACACACACACATTTAGCTCCTCCCCTTCCACACACACATTCCCCCCACCGCACACACATTCACCCCCTCCCCCACACACAAACATTCACCCCCTATCCCCCACCACATACACACACATTCAACCCTCCCCTCCCCCCCACAAACACAGTCCCTCCTCCCCTCCCCCCCACAAACACAGTCCCTCTAAACCATGATAATTAGATGTGCTCAGCGAGGGCGCGTCCCATGTCAACACAACCCGCATGTACCGACTCGTGCATGTCCCCCGCCCGCTTGGAGCAACAATACGTCTTGCACTCAGCGGATGGAAGATACTACAGGACGATCGTTAGGGAGGAAGGACACGGTACTTATAAACAGTGATAATCAGGAGGAATTAGCTGTAGGGCGCGTCAACTATGCTATATCACTTTTTGTACAGCAAGGGAGGCAGTTCAAGGACAAAAATACAAATACAGCAACAGAAAAGCTCGCAAACGCAGCTCCGGGAAAGGAAAACAAGAATGAGAGGCCTAAAGAGAGGTCAAATACGGGTGGAGAGGTGTCTTGATACTCTCCTCTGTAGACGCATAATTCTAAGAGATGATAAAATTAGTTGCAAGCAAGTGATATCCCTAGAAATTATTAGATACCAGAGGATGGTCATTAGCAGGAGGAGCACGGTATTTGTAAAGAGTGGTAATTAGGAGTACTTAGTGAGGGCGTTTGTTACGAAGTCGTCTCTACTGCATCACCTTGTCCTGTAGACGCATAATACTGAGATGATAATTAGTCTTAAGCAAATGATATCTCCAGGAACGATGATTAGGAGTGCTCAGTGTGGGTGTGTCTGTCCTTGCAGGTCTTTGCGCCATAAGCAGAATGAAAAAAAAAAAAAAAGTCGACTATACTACATCTCTTTACACAACAGAATCAAAACAGTAGATGATAATTAGTTGTTAACAAATGATATCTCTAGAAATGATTAGGAATACGTAAGTAAGGGCGCGCCTCAGCAAGTTAACTCTACTGCCACGCTTTATCCCGTAGATGCGTAATACTAAGAGACGAAAATTAGTTTACACATGATAGTATATCTAAAAATGATGATAGGATATGCTTAGTCTAGGCGCGTCTGTCTTTGCAAGCCGACTATACTACATCCCCTGACACAGAAGATACTAAATACTAGATGAGAGTTAGTTGCAAACAAATGGTGTCTCCAGCAATGATTAGATAAACTCAAGTGTGGGCGCGTCTTAGCAAGGAACAATAAGAGGAGAACAACAGCAAGAACAAGATGAACAAGAGCGAGAACTGGAAGAACAGGAACACGGAGAAGAAAAACAAGAAAAAAACTAGACCAAGAAGAATAAGAATAAGAACAAGAAGACTAAGAAAACAAGGAAAACAAGAAAATTAGTAGAAGAAAACAAGAAGGGAAGAAAAACAAGAACAACAATAGATGAGAAACCGCCATACAACAACACCTCACCCTGCAGACGCAAAATACTAAGAGAGGATAATTACACGTAAACAAATGATACCTTAAAAAACGAAAATTAAATTATACCCAGCGTGGGCGTGTCTCTGAAAGTCAAGTGTACTGTATCGCCTTACACATGGTTGCAAAATACTTGATGAAAATTAGCTGTACGCACACGCCTCTCAGCGAAGATAATTAGATATAGTCAGTGTGGCGAGTCTTTGCGAGTAGGGTATATTGCATCACTTGACATAGTACGTAGATGCATGTTACGAGGAGATGAAAATTAGTTGTTAACATATCTATATACAGTGATGAATAGATACACTCAGCGTGGGCGTGTCTTGGCAAGTCTAGTACGCTTAATCATCTTACACAGTAGATTCAAATGACTAGAAGATGAAAAATAGTTGTTAACACATGCAAGATTTCAATAATGATAATCAGATATACTCCTCGTGGGCGCATCTTTGTAAATCTAGTATAACAGGAGATGAAAATTAACTGTTAACACACGCAAGCTCTAAACAATGATAGTTATATATACTCATCGTGGGAGTGTCTAATGTCAACACAATATCGAGTGTTCAGGATTGTGTTTACCTTTCCAATACTTTCCAGCAGCCACTGACGCATGATACTAACTGATGGTGATGGTGCAAACATTCGCTGATAAAGGAGGGCGAGGAAGGAACACAATCGCAGGAGGAAATGATAATGATTGGAAGTCTTTTCCTTTTTAATACTGTGAATGGTAATGATAATCGAGCACATGACATCTCCAAACAGTGATGATTGTGTGTACTCAGTGCTCGGCCAAGTCATATTGCGTGGATGCTTCTGAAATGAGTAATAAAGATACGTTTAAATAAATGCTTAATCACTGCAATCTTAAAGTCTTCCTGAAAATTGCGAGGAAAAGTCTTCATTGTTCGTGGCGGTAATATATTTTGGGGTTAAGAGTACAAGCTTTTATATATTCGCTCGGTGAAAAACATAACTCTTCTCCCAATATGCTTCCGAAATGGGTATTAAAGATACGTTTAAATAAATGTTTAATCACCGTAATCTTAAAAGTGATGCTGAAAAGTGCGAGGAAAAGTCTACAATGCTCGTGGCTGTAATATATTTTGGGGTTAAGAGTACCAGCTTTTATTTATCCTCTCGCTGAAAAACATAACTCGTCTCCCAATATGCTTCTGAAATGAGTAATAAAGACACGTTTAAATAAATGCTTAATCACCGTAATCTTAAAAGTGATGCTGAAAAGTGCGAGGAAAAGTCTGCAATGCTCGTGGCTGTAATATATTTTGGGGTTAAGAGTACCAGCTTTTATTTATCCTCTCGCTGAAAAACATAACTCGTCTCCAGGTATTTTAAGAGCTTGTTTACACTCGTTTTCGCCGTCGTATATTGAGGTCAGTGTGTGGGAACATTGTGCAACGCGTCTGGCTGCACCTCGCCCTGCCTCGGCCTTGTCCCTCAGCCAGATACCCGGTGAGCCTCCCTAACCTAATCTGAGCGCGTTCTCCCTATCTCTCTACTGGTATGTGGCGGTACTCTTGAACAGGGAAGCTTGCGTTAGGTTAGGTTAGGAGTCATTTAGGGTAGTTTTGAATGCGAATCACAATGAGAGTATTTTCCAGAACACCCCGTGGTTAGTTTCGAAGCTACAGCCGAAAATTTTTACTAAGTGACCACATACCATTTCAGAGATTCAGAATATGAACCACACCCCGCCCTGTACAACACCCAGCACACTGACTCCACCCTGACCCACACCTCCAGCAGCTCTCCCTGACCCCCAAGGCCCCTAACTAGCTCCCTCACCCCAATCCCTTGTTATGCGACACTTGCTTTCTGTCTATTAACTGGCTCATCTCTTCCTTCCTGAGACCAAGATCAATAAATCTGCATATTATTTCAGGGGATTACGTGTGACTCCCGCAGCTGCTTAGTTTGGGCGATGTGTGTGTGTGTGTGTGTGTGTGTGTGTGTGTGTGTGTGTGTGTGTGTGTGTGTGTGTGTGTGTGTGTGTGTGTGTGTGTGTGTGTGTGTGTGTGTGTGTGCCCCTGCCATGCAAGCAGCTCAGGACCCTCCGCCCCTGGGTTCCGATTTAACGCTGTAGTAAATTAGAGAGAAAAGTCTAATGCTTGGCCCGGATCGCCGCTAAGGAGGGCGTGTGTCTGGTCCCTGCTTGTCGGGCGTCCATCGGCGGGTCTGTGTTCGCGGGCAGCTCACTCATAAGGCGACGCGTGGCCTTATATGAGACCCGCTGACCCTGGGCCGAGGGAGGAGGCTGGCCAACGACCCCTGGCAGCCAGAGGGTCAAGCACTCGGCCGGGTAACGCCGCGGCCAAACACGGCATCGCAGTCTTATTAAACATTTCCTGCCAGCCGGGCGCGAGAGCAGACCGGATTATAGAAAAGCTGAGTTTTTTTCGTGTTTTGAGAAGCGTTTCGAAAGAAGTGACGTGGTTTTTGAGGCGAGAAAACCTAATACATGCATTTCTTATTGTTTAGGAGCCTAAGTTGAAGGAGAGCTGTGGTTTATGAGGAAGAAAAAGCAAATGCGTATATATGCATTCATGTTTTGCTTTTCAGAGTCGTTGTGAAGAGATGCTGAACTTTTGGGGGTGATGGAGAAAGCAGAATAAGTGTGTGTCTCGCTCAAGTAAAGTGCTATCTAACTGAATTAAAGATAAATCTCAATAAGTACATTTTTTTTCTGTTTCAAGGACCAACTAATATAAATGCAGAGTTGTTTTGCTCTCCAGAACCGTTGTAAAAGAGATGCTGGGCTTTTGGGGTGTCGGGAGAAAGCCTTAAAAATGTGTCCCGATCAAGTGAAGATGAAACTATAATCTAAGTGGAAGGAGAGCTGTGGTTTATGATGAAAAGGGAAGACCCACTCGTTGAAATGCAGTATATTAGTTTCCTCCAGTCATTGTGTAATGGCCCGAAATGTACTACAATTGTAATGGTATTTTTCCCCATGTAAATAGAGTTAACCTGGGGTGTTTGCGCAACCAGTTATATATGTATGTGGGTTTCTCATGAGAGAGAGAGAGAGAGAGAGAGAGAGAGAGAGAGAGAGAGAGAGAGAGAGAGAGAGAGAGAGAGAGAGAGAGAGAGAGAGAGAGAGAGAGAGAGAGAGAGAGAGAGAGAGAGAGAGAGAGAGAGAGAGAGAGAGAGAGAGAGTGAGAGAGAGAGAGAGAGAGAGAGAGAGAGAGAGAGAGAGAGAGAGAGAGAGAGAGAGAGAGAGAGAGAGAGAGAGAGAGAGAGAGAGAGGGAAGAGATGGGTGTTGAAACAAAGAGGCCTGTTGTGCTCCCATATCTCCCCTACAATCTGTAGTGTCAACAAAATTCAGAGGTGTCAGGGGTCAAAACAGGGTATCGTTGCCAAAGTGGTCACTCTGCCTTTTAATTATTGCAGGAGAATGGTAAATATTTATAATGGAAATAAAATACCAGAGACCTTATATTGATATTGGAGGCCTACCAAGGAAATCTCAGGTCTCAAGCAGGCCTAACCTGCGGTCAGTTTGTCACTCCGTGACGTCACACCAAGGCATTTTGGGGCCGAGACTAACGCCCCTTCCTCGCACTAGGTTGTGGGAGCGAGCTCATTCTCACGAGCGACATCGCCCTTTCAGGTGAGGAAAGAACTGTTCACGGTCTTCAACTCACTTTGGCTATAATGCTATAACTGAGACTCTATTCTCACGAGCGACATCGCCCTTTCAGGTGCGCCAAAGGCAAGCCTGACAGATGGGAAGCCGGGCGTCGTCCAGACCAAGGCCAACATGCAGCAGTAAACACTTTTGAAGCTGCGTTGTGGGGATTGCCTGTGGCAGGGTGTGAAGATAGGAAGGAAAGGAGAAGGCCAAAAAGTTGGTATGTTTGTTGTTCTCAGGGTTAACAATGGATAAGCGAAAACACTCACTAGTTTATTTATGACTTAATTAAGGTTTGGAATGGTGGAGTCTGTGTTTCCCCGTGTGGGCGGAAACAATTATGTTGGTGCTACTTATTGCCATGTGTGCATGCTAGATTAAGGTGTTAATGTTAACCTGTGTTCATGGTATTTACAAGTGTAATTAGTGATGTAAGCTAACCTCTAATAAGTGGACCCTGTCCTATGACCCTTAGTTCACCATCAGAATCCCTAAACAATAATTACCTCAAGTAACTTTCTTACAGTCGTGGTACCTATATTACTTGGACAGGTGATGATCCTGTGTGCGATAATGGTGCCTTATCAGACTGGGTGAATAAACAACTAATTTACTCTGTGGTTTAAATGATCAATAATTAATTCTACTTTGAGGTATAATGAACCTACATAATTAATTAAAAGAGTGCCCATGAACGGCACGACAATTGTGAAAGAGATGGTGGGCTTTTTGGGGTAAGGAGAAAGCAGGATTAAGAATTTCCCGATCAAGTGAAGATCTTTTGAAATTAAAAGATAAAACATGAGGATGGAGAGCTGTAGTTTATGAATAGTGAAGACCAACTCGCATTATTATTTTCCTCCAAGAGTCATTGTGAAAGAGACGCTGGGCTGTTTTGGGGAAGGGAGAAAGCAGCATTAAGTCCGTGTTGTGTCCCAGTCAAGGTCTTATTTCAACATATCCCGCCGCCAGTGCACGAGAAAGTATCGAATCTATTATTATTATACAAATAAATTTTGCTTTTATTTATGTGGGCGAAACAATACACCTCCATATCACTGTTTTAGATCTTATTAACATTCGCCCGCCCAGCGCCACAAGAAGAAAAAATGTATTAATTTTTTATAATTCAAATCGACGTGTTTTTCTTGTTATATAAAGGGGAATGTTTTGGTGTGATACGCTTCGGTGAGCAGGAAGAAAATCATAGTTTCCTCCTTTTTTTTTTTTTTTTTTTTTTACTTAAGAGAGGAGAAAGGAGAGACGGAGGAGAGACGGATGGAGAGAGAGAGAGAGAGAGAGAGAGAGAGAGAGAGAGAGAGAGAGAGAGAGAGAGAGAGAGAGAGAGAGAGAGAGAGAGAGAGAGAGAGAGAGAGAGAGAGAGAGAGAGAGAGAGAGAGACAGAGAGAGAGAATTGCAATGAAAGAAGTTTGTTTCTTTAATCTTTTTATTCATTTATTTATTTTATTTATTCCATTTATTTTACTTTTGAGAGAGAGAGAGAGAGAGAGAGAGAGAGAGAGAGAGAGAGAGAGAGAGAGAGAGAGAGAGAGAGAGAGAGAGAGAGAGAGAGAGAGAGAGAGAGAGAGAGAGAGAGAGAGAGAGAGAGAGAGAGAGAGAGAGAGAAGGAGGAGGAATTGCAATGAAAGAAGTTTGTTTCCTTCAATCTTACTTAATCATTTATTTATTTTATTTTCTACTATTTTATTTTACTGTATTCCATTTATTTTACTTTTTTTTTGTGTGTCATGAAAAGAGTGTAGCCAGATGTACCCAAGGGCCAAAATATCGTAATGACCTTTAAACTGTCACCCACAACCGCATAAACCGCCACATTTTATTAGCTCCTACACGCCCTGGCTGACACATCTTCGCCTTTCCCTTCTCCTCCTCCTCCTCCTCCTCCTCCTCCTCATTCTGTTCTTATTATTCTATCTACATTCTTATCTTCAACATCTGTCCTCGTCCTTCATATATTGTTCCTTTCTCTTATTTCTCCACTTTCTTCTCTGGCTCACTGTTCTCCCTTTCATTCGCTTTCTCGTACACTCCGTCTCTCCACCCGTCTATTATGTCTATTACGTCTATCCACCTTTTTGTTCTCTGTCCCTGCTTCCTCCTCTTTCTCTTATGTGTCTCTCTCGTCCCTTCTTTCCTCCCTCCACCCCTCTGTTTTTACCTTCTCTCCACTCTTTCCTCCCACGCCAACCTCCTCCTCCTTTCCTCTTTTCGCTCTCTCCTTTCCTTCCTTTATCTCTCTGGTCTTTCTTTTCCTTTATCTTTCTCACCCCACCTTTATATTGGGAAGACTATAGATGGCAAGAAGGCAATGGGTGCATATGAAATGTCAGGTCAAGTACTGATCTCTATTTCTTTTTTTTTTCTATACTTTTCTATCTAACTGTCTATCTGTCTGCTTGTCATTGTGTCCCTTGATCTGTTTAGTTCTCTATTCCGTCTTCTATATATCTACCTAAACACTTCTATCGTTTTTTTTATTTTCTCTATTCCTTTCTTTCCAATATATTTCTATCGAACTATTTATCTCCCTGGCAATCTATCTATCTATGTATCTATCTATCTGTATGTTACTATTCAACCTTCTACTTAATTATTTGTATCTATTTATCAGCCGCTAATATTCCTGCATGGAGGAAAAACAGCCGAGTATGAGGAGCTGAAGGGAAAGAGGTGCAGGAAAATGTTTATGCGCCATTCTATTTATCTCTCACTTTCGTACATTTGGTTTCATAGTATTGTTTCAAATTCATGCAAGTGTGATGCAAGAATTTTCCCAGAAAGACGATGGCGGTCTCAGCTTTTTTTAGATAATGAATGGCGTGGTCAGGAAACCGGGCGAGAGCGAGGTGAGTGAAGTCGTCGGTTTGGGACGAGCTGGGCACAGCCACGGCCGATGCGGGGGCGGCTGACACCCCCGGCACGAGGCAGCGGGATGGGGGACGCGCGCTCTGGCATGTAACTCTGAATGTAAAACTCTGTGATTCAAATATTACCTTCAGGACGATTTACTCATAGATAGAAAGGTTTTAAGTAATGTAAGAAATGTAAGAAATGCAAGTCCAGACAGCGAACTCAAGGCCCGGGTCTAAGGCCTGTCACAGGCTTTTGTGAGAAATCTTGCCCGAACAGGCACTGGTTCATTCGTCTGTAACATCTTCGGCTGTGTTTTCCATCTCGTCATTCATGCCATTGGCATCTTCACCACTGACATTTTCAATAGGCTCTTCTATCTCGTCATTCATGCCAATGGCATCTTCATCACTGACATTTTCAATTGGCTCTTCTATCTCGCCATTCATGCCAATGGCATCTTCATCACTGACATTTTCAATTGGCTCTTCTATCTCGTCATTCATGTCAATGGCATCTTCATCACTGACATTTTCAATTGTCTCTTCTATCTCGTCATTCATGCCAATGGCAGCTTCATCACAGATATTTTCAATTGGCTCTTCTATCTCGCCATTCATGCCAATGGCATCTTCATCACTGACATTTTCAATTGGCTTTTCTATCTCGCCATTCATGCCAATGGCATCTTCATCACTGGCATTTTCAATAGGCTCTTCTATCTCGTCATTCATGCCAATGGCATCTTCATCACTGACATTTTCAATTGGCTTTTCTATCTCGTCATTCATGCCAATGGCATCTTCATCACTGGCATTTTCAAGTGGCTCTTCTATCTCGCCATTCATGCCAATGGCATCTTCATCACTGGCATTTTCAACTGGCTCTTCTATCTCGTCATTCATGCCAATGGCATCTTCATCACTGGCATTTTCAATTGGCTTTTCTATCTCGTCATTCATGCCAATGGCATCTTCATCACTGGCATTTTCAAGTGGCTCTTCTATCTCGTCATTCATGCCAATGGCATCTTCATCACTGACATTTTCAAGTGGCTCTTCTATCTCGTCATTCATGCCAATGGCATCTTCATCACTGGCATTTTCAAGTGGCTCTTCTATCTCGCCATTCATGTCAATGGCATCTTCATCACTGACATTTTCAATTGGCTTTTCTATCTCGTCATTCATGTCAATGGCATCTTCATCACTGACATTTTCAAGTGGCTCTTCTGTCTCGCCATTCATGCCAATGGCATCTTCATCACTGACATTTTCAAGTGGCTCTTCTGTCTCGTCATTCATGTCAATGGCATCTTCATCGTTGGCATTTTCAACTGGCTCTTCTGTCTCGCCATTCATGTCAATGGCATCTTCATCGTTGGCATTTTCAATTGGCTCTTCTGTCTCGCCATTCATGCCAATGGCATCTTCATCACTGACATTTTCAATTGGCTCTTCTGTCTCGCCATTCATGTCAATGGCATCTTCATCACTGGCATTTTCAATTGGCTCTTCTATCTCGTCATTCATGTCAATGGCATCTTCATCGTAGACATTTTCAATTGTCTTTTCCATCTCGTCATTCATGTCAATGGCATCTTCATCGTAGACATTTTCAATTGTCTTTTCCATCTCGTCATTCATGTCAATGGCATCTTCATCACTGACATTTTCAATTGTCTTTTCCATCTCGTCATTCATGTCAATGGCATCTTCATCACTGACATTTTCAATTGTCTTTTCCATCTCGTCATTCATGTCAATGGCATCTTCATCACTGACATTTTCAATTGTCTTTTCCATCTCGTCATTCATGCCATTCGCATCTTCATCGTAGACATTTTCAATTGTCTTTCCATCTCGTCATTCATGGCAATGGCATCTTCATCGTTGACATTTTCAATTGTCTCTTCCATCTCGTCATTCATGTCAATGGCATCTTCATCACTGACATTTTCAATTGTCTTTTCCATCTCGTCATTCATGTCAATGGCATCTTCATCGTTGACATTTTCAATTGTCTTTTCCATCTCGTCATTCATGCCATTCGCATCTTCATCGTTGACATTTTCAATTGTCTTTTCCATCTCGTCATTCATGGCAGTGGAATCTTCATCGTTGACATTTTCAATTGTCTTTTCCGTTTCGTTATTCATGCCATTGGGATCGTCATCGTTGACATTTTCAATTGGCTCTTCCATTTCGTCATTTATGCCAGTGGCATCTTCATCGGTGGCATATTCAATCGTGTCTTCCACCTCTTCATTCATGCCACTGGTATATTCATCGGTGACATCTTCACCGTCAGGAAGGGCGGAACTATCTTGATCTAGCGATAGCCTTGTACTCTCCTGTTCCTCCTCGCCATTTCTTGTGCCTGGATAACCCTATGCAGGGCGGCAGCTTCCTGGCGGGTCTTCTGGAGGGAGGAGGCAAGGAGAGCATTTTCCAGCCGGAGGTGTTCGCCGGCCCTTCGGTCCCTCTCCTGGGCAGCACGCAGCGGGAGCGTTTCATCCAGCAGTCCTGGTGCTGCCGCTGCAGGGCGGCGTGGTCCTCCTCCAGGGCTTCTGTGCTGGGTGGCGAAGAGCATGTGCCTGCCCAGCAGCTCCTGGTGGCGCTCCTGCAGCTGGAGGAGTTTCTGCCCTGGAATTCCAAGGCCTTCCGCCAGCTGGCCTGTTGCTGCAGGAGGCTTGTTAGACCTCCTGTTGAACATTGCTCCTGCCCCGAAGGGCGACGGCGTCTTGTAGGCAGAACCGGGCTATTCCCAGCAGCCTGGTCCTTTCTGCCGCGCCCGGACTTGTCGGGAAGAGGAGGGACCCGTCCGCGCGGGCTGTCGCCGTTGCTGTCCACATCCTTGGCGAGGGCCTTGGGTGCAATGACCCATGGCTCCTGGGCCAAGGTGGCCGTCCATGTCCAGCAGAAGAAGGCGAGGACGAGAACTAGACCCATAGTGAAAGAGCAACTGGAGCAAGTGGAGCAACTGGAAATAAAAATAAGTGAGTGAGAGGGTGAGAAACAGAGAGAGCGAAAGAGGGATACGTGCCTGACACCGAAGACCGCATGAAAATAGGGAGATTTTGTGGAGAAGAACTGTAGGGGAACAAAATAGACTTCAAGAAATGAGGAAAGATAAGTGAAGGATATGGGAGAGGGGGAGAGGAGCAGGCAGTGTATAGAAGAAATAGGGAGATGGGAAGGAGAGAGAGACTTCTTCAAACTTACTTCAGACACACCAACACACGACCTGGTCGGGCCGGCACACCTGTCCAACGCTTACCTGTCTGTCCTTCGTTTTCTTCCTCCAATCTTCTGTTCTTCCTTTTCTCTTCTCATCTCTCCATCTCTCCCTCCTCCTTTCTCCATCTCTTCCTTCGTTCCTCCTTTCTCTCTCCATCCCTCCTTTTCTACCTCCAATTCTTTTCTCTTCTCTCCTCTCCTCACGCCCTCCTTTCTTGGCAAATTTCACAATCCCGCAAAAGAATAGCGTCGGACATTAATACTCTCTTGTTAAATCCGCAAAAATGATTCCGCGTTGGCTGCGTCCGGGAAAAGCTTTTGATATACTGACGCCCGTAAACTGGGGAAGATGTATTAGCGTTGATCTCTCTCTCTCTCTCTCTCTCTGATAACTGAACTTAGGGAACAACGAAAAATGAAAAGTAACAAAAAGAAAAAAAATGGAAAAAGAAAAGAAAAAGATAACTATGAGAGAGGAAGAGGAGAGTGAGACTGAAGAGAGAGGAGGAGGAGGAGGAGGAGGAGGAGGAGGAGGAGGAGAGGCACGTAAGGTATCTCACACTTTGGACATGCACATCACACAGAGGAGGGAGAGATGCAGGTGGTCGAGGCGCTATGCTACTGAGGAGGAGGAGGAGGAGGAGGAGGAGGAGGAAACATGGACTAGCAGGCAGCAGAAAGCCTGTTGGCTCATTACTAGGCTGCCTGCGTTCAGTGATTTAATCAATCCGTTTGCCATAGGAGTGGCTTGCAGGGAAGGATTAAAGCACTTGTGTACCTACTCTTGGGAACGTTCAGTTCACACCCGTTACAGCAAAGTGGCGATCAATGCGTTTCTTGAAGGAGTTGATGGTCTCTGCGCTATCCACTTCTGCAGGAAGGCTGGTCCAGTGGCGAACAACTCTATTCGAGAAATAACTCCTGCCGATGTCGGTATTGCATCGCTTTCCTTGAATTGTTTTTCCGTAGTTTCTTGTTCTCAGGTTAGTTTGTAGCGTGAAGAGTTTGGAGTGAGGAGGAGGAGGAGGAGGAGGAGACAATAGCATGTGGGGGGAGGGGGAAGGTGAGCTAAGCAGGCAGGTGCAAGTCTAACAAACACACACAAACACACACATACACACACACACACACACACACACACACACACACACACACACACACACACACACACACACACACACATTTTAAGAAGTGGTTTTAAAGAAATCAGAGATAGAGAGAGAGAGAGAGAGAGAGAGAGAGAGAGAGAGAGAGAGAGAGAGAGAGAGAGAGAGAGAGAGAGAGAGAGAGAGAGAAACTAGTGTCACCCAGCATTGCTACAGGGGCGACAGGGGCAAGAAAGGGCAGGGGCAGGCAGGGAGGGGCAGGAAAGGGCAGCACCGTCACACACACACACACACACACACACACACACACACACACACACACACACACACACACACACACACGTTAGGCAAGGGCGTGGGCCGGGGAGCGTCCTGCCTTCGCTGCCTCGTCCATTATGCAGTGATTGTCCATTCTTGCGCGGGGCTCCGGCAAGACATTTTTGATCAACAATATTTTTAGACCTCGCTCAGGCCTGATCTATTATGCATTATTACGATTTTTTTCCTTCTCTTCCTTCATCTCCTCCTCCTCCTCCTCTGATTTCTCCTCCTCCTTCGCTTCTCTTCTTCTTCTTCCTCCTCCTCCTCCTCCTCTTACTGTTGCTAGCCATTCTTCTTTCGTTAGACCTAGTTCTGGTATCTACTTTTACATCTCCTCCTCCTCCTTCTCCTCATATTCCTCATCCTCAACTCCTCCTCGCCCTTTTCCAACCCGTTCTTGTAATTCTTCTCTTATATGAATATCTCCAATTCCATATTCTCTTACGTTTTTCCTCCTCCTCCTGCCGCCTATCCTTCAATTCCACGTTCTTTGTAGCTTCCTCTTCTTATTATGCTTCTTATTTTTCCTCCTCCTCCTCCTCCTCCTCCTCCAGTAGGGCAGATGGAGTAGATTAATATAATTACAACCGAAGAAGAGAGTTGGACTGGATTATAATGTAGTGATCATTATAGGTGTGTGTGTGTGTGTGTGTGTGTGTGTGTGTGTGTGTGTGTGTGTGTGTGTGTGTGTGAACTGCGTATCAGCTTGAGGGTCAAGGTCCGCCCACGCCCGACCTCTGTGAGTGGGGGGGGCAAGGCAAGGGGCTAGCTGGCCTCTCTCTCTCTTTCTATCTATATATCTATTTATCTATCCATCTATTTATCTATCTATATATCTGTTATCAGTTTATCTATCTGTCTATCTATCTATTAATCAGACATAGACAATAATACAACAATAGTATCAACAACAACACCAAATCTAACATCAACATCTATAAGAATCAGGATCTATGTAACATCAGTCATCTGTGAAGAATTTCAAATTATAAATACTTAATTTTATTGTTTAATAAAATTATTTTGACTAAAATTATGAATGGAAATCTTACGAGAAATATATTCATGAAAGTAAGTCGAGAGAGAGAGAGAGAGAGAGAGAGAGAGAGAGAGAGAGAGAGAGAGAGAGAGAGAGAGAGAGAGAGAGAGAGAGAGAGAGAGAGAGAGAGAGAGAGAGAGAGAGAGAGAGAGAGAGAGAGAGAGAGAGAGAGAGAGAGAGAGAGAGAGAGAGAGAGAAAGGAAAGAGAGAAAGCGAAAGACTTGTTTGACTTTACAGCGTCTGGTAACACGGAATAAAAAGGAAGAAGAAAAACAGACAGGAAATGCTGTGTGTGTGTGTGTGTGTGTGTGTGTGTGTGTCGCAATTATGTAGGAAATTACATGAAGTGATTTACACACACACACACACACACACACACACACACACACACACACACACACACACACACACACACACACACCATCCCACTTCTCCTCCTCCTCCTTCTTCCTTCGCCTTTACTCTCCTGTATCTCTGACTCGTAGATTAGAGTAGATGGTAGCAACAACAGCCTAGTTAGGACCAAGAGGTCAGTTGCTGTTTGCTTTTCCTTTGTACTCCTCCTCAGCTAGCCGGACTCATCAATAAACCATTTATCTAAGGCGCTCTCAGTGTGACAGTCTCCCGCCAGTCGCTTACAAACAGATGCTTTTTTTCTCTCTCATTGTGTGTTGTTTATTGACACTTAATGGACACACACACACACACACACACACACACACACACACACAGACACAGACACACGCACACGCACACACACACACACACACACACACACACAGACACACGCACACGCACACACACACACACAAGCACGCACACACTAACTCATTATGTAATCAGCGTTTTCTTTTTTTCGACCATTGCCAGTATTTCTTTCTTCAGGACCCAGGAATTCCGTAGCCTCGCCATCATTATTATTAACACACGCGAACTGGTTTTGTTATTGTGTGATCGTGATAACGTGTGTCTTTGTCTATTTACATAATGCCTTGACCTCCTCTTCTTCCTCCTCCCCTTCTTTCTCCTCCACCTGCTTCTCCACCTCCTCTTTCTCCTCATTCTCCTTCCTGCAACTCGTCTTCTACTTCCTTTCTTCTGTTTTTTCCACCTCCTTCTCCTCTTCCTCCTCCTCCTTTCTCCTCTACGTCCTCTTTCTCCTCATTCTCCTTCCTCTTCTTCCTGCAACTCGTCTTCTACTTCCTTTCTTCTACTCCTTCCACCTCCTCCTCCTCCTTCTCTTCATCTTCCTCCTCCTCCTTTCTCCTCCACCTCCTCTTTCTCCTCATTCTCCTTCCTCTTCTTCCTGCAACTCGTCTTTCACTTCCTTTCTTCTGCTCCTTCCACCTCCTCCTCTTCCTCCTCCTCCTCCTCCTCCTCTTATTCATTGTCTCTTAGTTCCTGTAGTAAGTTCATTTAATTGAATATTTGTTCCATTAACTTCATCTAACTTTCCCCTTCTTATTTTCCTCATTTTTCTTTTCTTCATGTTTTCCTTCTCTTTTCACTCCTCTCCACTTCTTCCCTTTTTTCCTTTCTATGTCCCTCCTTCTATTATCCCTTCTTCTACTATACTATACAATCTTGTCTTTAATTAAATTTTCTACTTCTGTCTACTTTCATTTCTCTCCATTCCTTTCCTCCTCTTTCCATTTCCTTTAGTCTCCCTCCTTCCCTCTTTCCCCATTCCACTATCTTTTGCTATCTCTGTTATCAATCACGGAATCTCGAGTCTTTCAAGATACACACAAACATATTTTCACCTTTTTACTCTTATAAGTTCATTCCTCTCTCTAAACTGGCTTCCTCAGGTACTTTTTTGTACTATTTCCTAATCTTTTTCGCTGTCAAGGACTTTCAGAGTACAAATTAACCTTTTTCTCTCCATCTCTCTCCTTACCTTACTTTACATTTCTTTCTTCTTTTTTTTATTTTACTTATTTCATTTGTTTCTTTCCCTTCCTCGTTTCTAGTTTCTTTGGTAATACTTAATTTCTTCTCTCTTCTTTTTCTCTATTGTCAAGCAAGAATCTGGAGTTTTTAAGACATATAAACGTATTTTCCCCTTCCTCTACGACCTTCCCTCTTTCCTCTTGCTTCTTTCCCCCCTTCGTTCATTTTTACATCAGCTTTTCCATTCTTATCAGGCACGTAATCGCCTGTGTTAAGGCTACAAACAACTATTTTTCCTATCCTCTCCTCTCGTCTCTAGTCTTATATACTTCCCGTCTTTTCCCCTTCCTCTATGCCCTCCCTTCTCATCTAGTCACTTTCCTGCCTTCCTTCATTATCCCAACGACTTTTCTCCGTTATCAAACACGCAAGCGTCCGTGTTGAGGCCGCAAACAGACCTCCTTTTTGCTATCCTGCCCTTTCGTCTCAAATCTCATGTACTTTCCTCCTTTTTCTCCTTTCTCTTTGCCTTTCCCTCTTTTCTCTCTCTCTTTTCCTTGCCTTCGTTCATTTTACATCAATCTTTCCTTTGTTATCAAGCACGTAATCGCCCGCGCTGAGGCCACAAACAGACCTCTAATTCTTCTTCCCGCGCCGGCCCATTCCCGTCAGCGCTGCCCGGCGGAAATAACGCGTTGGGGGGAAGCCGCGTAGTCGCTGTTCTTCGTGAGTCTCTCTTCGTCACGCGTCAGCCTCGAGATTAGTTTTGTCACGAAGCAGCCTTGAGTTTCGAGGTTTATTTTCCGATTTGTTTTTGCCTCCCCATCAATTTCAGATGGTTTTGTTTTTCCTCTTTTTTCTCCTTTCCTCTTCTTATGTAGAGAATTGCAAAGTAGAGCGACCTTGAGTTTCTACGAATATTAATTTAAGTTTTTTTTCCAAACCTAACAAAACCCAAACAGTTGCTATAGGTCTTGACTTAGAAAAGCCATATATGCTTCCTTACTAATGAGACTTTCTATACAACAAAGTGAGGTTATTCTTTGTTGATTTATACCATAAGTTGCAGGCTATCATGTGTTTGGACATACCACAAACATAACCTAACAACAAAATCACAAAAAGTCTTGACTCAGAAAAATCATATATGTAGAAAGTAATCTCATGAGTTTATAATATAGGTGTTGGTACCAGTCAACAAAAAACTCCATCCTAAGTCTCCTACCCCTCCTATTCCTCCACTCTTCGATCGATTTACTCCCTCTCATTATTGGGAGAGAAGAAAAAAGAGAAGGAGATAAAACCTAATGTATCGTGAACATTCTCCTGATCGGAAAGAAAAAAAATGTAACCTTGAATCTTGCATACGTATTTAATCTTGAAGGGAAATAACGAATTTCAAAGATGTTCCAGACACAGACTCACTTCTTTCTCTCTCTCTTCTACGTGTGAGAGAGAGAGAGAGAGAGAGAGAGAGAGAGAGAGAGAGAGAGAGAGAGAGAGAGAGAGAGAGAGAGCGAGAGAGAGAGAGAGAGAGAGAGAGAGAGAGAGAGAGAGAGAGAGAATAAACATAAATATACCCAGACTGACAAGATCAGCCTCGGTCGCCTTGCCATAAACTTGTCGATGATGAGCAAAAAAATAAATAAATACTGAATAAATGAAAAAAATATATACGTAAAGCCAATCACAGATGACAGACACTCGCGAGATTTTCAATAAATGTGTTCCTTACGATTCACTTCACAACCTCGTCTGACAACCCGTCCACCCCATCCCTCTATTACTATTATTATTATTATTATTATTATTATTATTATTATTATTATTATTATTATTATTAGTAGTAGTAGTAGTAGTAGTAGTAGTAGTAGTAGTAGTAGTAGTAGTAGTAGTAGTAGTAGTAGTAGTAGTAGTAGTAGTAGTGGTGGTAGTTGTAGTGGTAGTGGTAGTTGTAGTGGTAGTGGTAGTAGTAATGGTAGCAGTAATAGTAGTAGTAGTAGTAGTAGTAGTAGTAGTAGTAGTAGTAGTAGTAGTAATAGTAGTATTTGCTCCACGACGTCTATGCTATTATTACCATTATCAATATTATCATCATTATTATTATTATTATTATT
Organism: Eriocheir sinensis; assembly: GCF_024679095.1. Lineage (NCBI taxonomy): Eukaryota > Metazoa > Arthropoda > Malacostraca > Decapoda > Varunidae > Eriocheir > Eriocheir sinensis. Next base: position 196,543 of record NW_026111531.1, read on the forward strand.
ATTATTATTATTATTATTATTATTATTATTATTATCATTAATACTCCTATCATAGTCATCAGTATTATTACATTAGCCTACATTAAGTGCGCCATCAAACACATAACTCGGATACCAATACTACTTTTTTTCTTACGAGCAGAACCTGATTTCTTTTATAGAGACGCTACCTCTTAAAATTAATTAGTGATGCGATGTTTGTTAGCCAGCGTTGATATTAATTACTGCACGCTAGAGGAGGAGGAGGAGGAGGAGGAGGACGAGAACGAGGATGACGAGGAGGAAGTGAAGGAGGACGAGGACGAGACGAGGAAGAATATAAATGAGGACAAGAACAAGGACAAGGAGGACGAAGAGGAGATAGAGGAGGAGAGTAAGAAGGAGGACGAAGAAGAAGAAGAAGAAGAGGAAGAGGAGGAGGAGTAAAGCGAGCTCAACTAAGACCCATAAGTACCAGAGGCAAGAAGAAGAAGAACCACAAAGAGATCAATACAAGGAGAAGAAAAAACAACAAATCAATATGCCAACCCAAGAAGACACGGGGAGGGAGGGAGAGGGTCAGGGACTGGGGAAGGTGGGAGGACAGGCGGAGGAAGGGGGGCGGCGAAGGGGAAGGACAGGCACCAGCATAACCCCGTGGCCGGTCAGTATTTGTCGGCGTTAAGGCGATTACGGAACTCTATCATAAATTGAATCAGTGACGGCCAGCACACGTCGCTCGGAGCTTCTTCATCAAGCCCCGCGTCGCCTCATCCCTCGTTAGCGGCTTTGGGCATGAAGTAGCGCCGGCCGGGAGGAGCCAAGCCGATTGACCGAGTAAATATATATTACATGATCACGCCCGATCGGATCTTATTACTTGCTGTCGCTCGCGTTAAGTCATGAGCTGGCGTTCGAGGACTTGAAGGAAGGGGAAAGGAGGAAGGGGAGCGGCTGGGGGTGAGGAAAGGGAAGGTAGAAGGCAGTGGGGATGAATAGGTAGGGAAGGATGAAAGGGTCAAGGGGGTGGGGTGAGGAAAGGAAGGAGAGGGAAAGGAAGGAGAGACAAGGAGGGAGTAGGGAGGATGGAAGGAAGGGTTAAGGGGTGGGGTAAGGAACGGGAAGGAAGGAGACGAGGGGAAGAGGGGGAGAGAAGATGGAGGGGAAGGAAAGGGGAGGGGAAGGAAGGAGAAAAGGCGGGGAAGATGAAGGAAGGATGGATGGTTAAAGGGTGGTAAAGAAGGGAAGGAGGAGGGAGTGTAAGGGAAGGATAAAAGGGTTAAGAAAGGGCGGAGGGACTTGTACTAATGTATATTACCTGGATGAAGGGTAGCAGAGGAGGGAAGAAGGGAGGGAAGGAAGGGAGAGGGAGAGAGGGAGTGATTGGGACGTACTTATACTAATAGATATTACTCGAATGAAGACTCAAGGAGGGAGGAAGGGAGAGAGAGGGACAAAGGGAGAGAGGAAGGGAGAGAGAGGGAAGTGATGGAGGGAAGAAGAGAAATGGAAAGAGGAGAGAAAAAGGATTACCAGGAGATAGGAATAAAGAGAGGGAGAGAAGAGGAGAGAAGGAGGAGAAAGGGAGGGAGAATGAGGACTCGAGGAGGTAATCGGGAGGGAAGGGGCGCGGAGAGAGGAGTAGAGAGACAACTTATAGCTGTTACATGAGAGAAGGAAGAGAGGGAGGGAGGGAGAGAGAGAAAGGGGAGGGAAGGGAGTTATGCTTAAGGAAGAAAAAATGAAGGGAGAGGAATAAAAGGGAAGCACTAAGAAGGGATAAAAGCCAGTCAGAGGAGGAGGAGGAGGAGGAGGAGGAAGAAGAGGAAGAAGAATTAGCAGCAGGAGGAGGAGGAGTGAGTGAGACTTTAAGTGGGAGTCAGAAAGATGCTTGAAGAAGATGAGGAAAGGAGATGGGGATACAACAGCAGGAGATGAGGCGTAGATCAGAGGGAGATGAAGGGCTGGGGAGAGGGATTAGACGAACCAGTGTGTGCAGCAGGCTATTATGAGCCGGCTGGAGGGAGTTAGGAAGAGGCGGAGGTGTGGCCAGACGAGATTGGGTGGTGGTGGTGCTGGCAGTAGGGGTAGAAGTAGTAGTAGTAGTAGTAGTAGTAGTAGTAGTAGTAGTGGAGGTGGTGATAGCAGTAGTAGTAGTAGTAGTAGTAGTAGTAGTAGCAACAATGGTGGTGGTATGAGTAGTCGTGGTGGTGTTAAGATTCCCCTTATTGTTGTTGTTGTTGTTGTTGGTAGTGGTGGTAGCGATGTTAGTCGTGTTGGTAGCATTAGTGATGGTGGTGGGAGCAGGGGCAGCGGCGGAGGAGGAGGAGCAGTGGGAGTAGGTAGCGGTAGAGGGGCGGTAGTAGCATCCACAGTAGTCATTAAACGGCGGCGTCTTAGTGGTAGTAATTAAGAAGGAACACGAACGAGGAGGTGGTCGATGCATCACCCGAGACTTTAGTGCAAGAAAAAAGAACAACGACCCGCCTCTCTAAACGCTACAAGTAAATAAGAGGAAATATTATACCCCCAATTAGTACTTGTTCGGAATGAGGATGATGATGATGATTAGAAAAAAACGTGTAGCTTGTAAGTGTTTAGAAGATTTATAATGAATGGAGCGTCTATTAGTTTGTGTGTGTGTGTGTAAATAGATGGAGATGGAAGACCAAACCACACACACACACACACACACACACACACACACACACACACACACACACACACACACACACACACACACACACACACACCTTCCAGAGAAGTATATAAGTCTAAATGTAACTGCGTATGAAAGTCTACAAGAAAAATATATCCAAGTGCAGCGGACGTGTTAAGAATGCCAAAGGCTCCCGCTAAGAATGCAGAGAATGACCACCGAGCAAAAACAAAAGATGAAAAAAAAACAGACGCACCGGACAAGTATTCAGAGTCATTGGTATGGAAGGAACGCGCGCCGCTCGATAACTAAGAAGAAAAAAGAAGAAAAAACATATCCCGCGGTCTTCTGTCAGCGTCAGCGGAATGCCTTAGTCGGAGACGGCTAATTGCTTTCCTTTAAGGGTGTCAGCGCTTCTAAACAGCTTGAAAAGCCTGAAAAGCTTATGCTTATATAAAGGCTGGCCTCTAGCAATACATACAACAACATATGTAACTGTACCTAATAGGCTATTAATAAATGTTTCAAATGTTTCAAATGTTTCAGTCAGCGCTCTGTAGTTTCGTCTCAGCGTGGAGGGAACACGGCGCAGACATTTCAGGGCTCAACACCCACAGTAGATAAGGCTTTGGTAGTAGTCGTGGCGTTAGTATTTCCATGGGCAGTGTTATGAGCCTGGTGATAATTAGACGAGACCTCCGCACCATGAATGTGGGGGAGGCGCTGGCTGAGTGGTTAGCGTGCCGGCGGAGGACGCGGGTTCGCACCCTGCCCGCCGCCACAAGCTGGGATTTTTCAGTCACCGCCGAGTCTTGTACAACTTTCGGTGGTGAGAATGATCAATTACGAAAGGTATCACGTGAGGTAAGAGACGTGATGGAGGAGGAAGAGGAGGAGGAGGAGAAAAACATGAGGAGGAAAAAAGTATGAAACATAATACCAATAAAATAATCCTAATCACTCTACTGTAAAGACTCAGATAATCGTCTATAAAAGGTGCGTTAAATCAATTAAGAAAAATATCACGTTAGGAAGGCAAGGTGAGGAAGGAGGAGGAGGAGGAGGATACGAAAAGGAAAGAATAATACAAGGAACCTAATGATAATCCCTCTGCTACACAAGACTCAGATAATCGTCTATGAAAGGTGAGTTTAATTAGGAAAGGTATTACGGGAGATAGGTGAGGTAATGGAGTGAGGAACATAACACCAATAAAATATTCTAATCACTCATGTAACAGTCTGGGGAAGGTAAGCTTAAGGGAATCATTATGGGAGGCAGGATGGTGATGGGAGAGAGGAGGAGGAGGAGGAGAAAAGGCTATTGTAAGGTGATTAATTGCATAAGTCATTACCTGTTCCCTAATCCATTATGCTCGCTTCCAGTCTCCTAATGTTACAACCTAGGATTTTTTTCATCTCTCTCTCTATCTATCTATCTATCTATCTTTATCTCTCTCTCGATCTATCGATCTATCTATCTATCCATCCATCTATCTATCAATCTATCTATGTCTCAGCCCTTCTTCACCCTACCCTCTGTTCATCTGTCTTAATTTTTTTCTCTCATTCTTTTGTAAGCGTCCAAGCTTCTGAATGCTATTGAAATAGCTACCAATAACATATTCATCATCTCGGCTCTTCATGTTACAAACCAGACTTTTCTTCTCTCTTCCCTTTGCATTACGTCTCAGGTCCATATTTTCAAACGCCTTAGTATCCCACTACGACTATTTCCACAGGCCACAGAGAAGACTACCTGGGTTTTATGGGTGCTTTTCCTTTCAAGATGCAGAAGTCGTAAAACTATCACCAGGATCACAAAACAGTCCACGAAAAGCTCAGCAACTTCTACGAGAAGCTTTTCAAACAGGCGATCAGAGGACCGATACGTTTAAAAATACAGGCTTTAGTTTTTTTCTCTCGGTCTCCAGTGAGGCGCCAAGCTTATGAACACTATGGACCAGACCCAAAATAAGACACTCGTACATAATCACCCTCCTCACGTAACGCGCTATGAAAGGTGAGCTTAAGGAAGTCATCAGTACAGGGCAGGTAAGGTAAGGTGAGCTCAGGCCAATATAAAAAGGTGTATGGTAATCTTTTTCTCCTCGCTCCTGCCTCTACCTCTCTCCTCTCCAGCCTCGCTTCCCACCCCCGCCAAGGCCCCGCTGTCAATGAGGTAGTGAAGAAGAGACGCCGGGAAAGGCCACAGTGTTTATGCATTCCCCCAGCACGCCGCTTCTTGCCCTTAAGGAGTTGCTGCTAAGTCCTTCTTCGGTCTCCCTCCTCCTCTTCCTCCTCGTCCTCCGACCTTAAACTCCAGCATCCGCTAATCCTCCTCGTCTTGCTCCTCCTCCCCCTTCCCTTCACTCATCATTAGCTTTTTCTTCTTCTTCTTCCACCTCCTCCTTCTCCTCCTCCTCGTCTCCTAATAACAAGCCACAAGGGGGAGCTGTGTCTTAAGTAGCCTCATAGAGGACACACACACACACACACACACACACACACACACACACACACACACACACACACACACACACACACACACACACACTATCAATCTATCAATCAACAACTCATATATCTCTTTCTAATGTCTATTGGTTGAGTGATTCCCCTTTTGGGGGTAAAACGGCCTCCACTCTGAAGAGGCTGTATTGAGTCCGTCCCAACACAAGTCGCTGGCCCCGGCCTCGCCAGCGACTGTGACCGCCAGCCAGCTTGATAGTGGTGAGGAATGATAGGGTCATATTCTTATACCTTTGGGCGGCCAAGCACACAGATTTGACTAGGCTTTCGTATGGATTTGGGCATTTCCAGGGGTAGTTTTATGACCCTTCTGATAGTCTGCCCCTTCTTCTGTACCATGAACCTAAATATACACTCATTAGAACCAGACTGATCTCCTTTCCGGCCTTAAGAAATAGTTTAGGTGGAGAGGTGGAAGTGTTTCAGAATACCGACCATAATGTCCTGTCACGGGGCGGCAAAGAACAGGGAGTGCTGTATCATGGCTTTGAATCGGAGGGTACATGATGGGAGGGAATGGCGGAATAATAAACGGTATCCTCGTGTATCCTTGTGTTACAGAAGTGGGAAGTGAAGAAAAGAAACAATAATGGGCATAGAACTATCCGAAAATAAGCTGAATCGAAGGCTGGGTGTCAAAATAATGGACTGATGCTGAGTGTCAAAATAATGGACTGACGTTACGTGTCAAAATAATGGACTAATGCTCATTATCAAAATAATGGATTAATGCTGAGTGTCAAAATAATGGACTGATACTGAGTGTCAAAATAATGGACTAATGCTGAGTGTCAAAATAATGGACTGACGTTACGTGTCAAAATAATGGACTGATGCTGAGTGTCAAAATAATGGACTAATGCTGAGTGTCAAAATAATGGACTAATGCTGAGTGTCAAAATAATGGACTGATGCTGAGTGTCAAAATAATGGACTAATGCTGAGTGTCAAAATAATGGACTAATGCTGAGTGTCAAAATAATGGACTAATGCTGAGTGTCAAAATAATGGACTGATGCTGAGTGTCAAAATAATGGACTAATGCTGAGTGTCAAAATAATGGACTGATGCTGAGTGTCAAAATAATGGACTGATGCTGAGTGTCAAAATAATGGACTAATGTTGAGTGTCAAAATAATGGACTAATGTTGAGTGTCAAAATAATGGACTGATGCTGAGTGTCAAAATAATGGACTGATGCTGAGTGTCAAAATAATGGACTGATGATGAGTGTCAAAATAATGGACTGATGCTGAGTGTCAAAATAATGGACTGATGCTGAGTGTCAAAATAATGGACTGATGCTGAGTGTCAAAATAATGGACTGATGCTGAGTGTCAAAATAATGGACTGATGATTTGTGTCAAAATAATGGACTTATGCTGAGTGTCAAAATAATGGACTGATGCTGAGTGTCAAAATAATGGACTAATGCTGAGTGTCAAAATAATGGACTGATGCTGAGTGTCAAAATAATGGACTAATGCTGAGTGTCAAAATAATGGACTAATGCTGAGTGTCAAAATAATGGACTGATGCTGAGTGTCAAAATAATGGACTAATGGTTAGTGTCAAAATAATGGACTGATGCTGAGTGTCAAAATAATGGACTGATGCTGAGTGTCAAAATAATGGACTAAGGGTAGGTGTCAAAATAATAGGCTAAGGGTAGGTGTCAAAATAATGGACTTTTGATGAGTGTCAAAATAATGGACTAATGATTGGTGTCAAAATAATGGACTGATGCTGGTGTCAAAATAATGGACTGATGCTGAGTGTCAAAATAATGGACTGATGCTGAGTGTCAAAATAATGGACTAATGCTGAGTGTCAAAATAATGGACTGATGCTGAGTGTCAAAATAATGGACTGATGCTGAGTGTCAAAATAATGGACTGATGCTGAGTGTCAAAATAATGGACTGATGCTGAGTGTCAAAATAATGGACTGATGCTGAGTGTCAAAATAATGGACTAATGCTGAGTGTCAAAATAATGGACTGATGCTGAGTGTCAAAATAATGGACTGATGCTGAGTGTCAAAATAATGGACTGATGCTGAGTGTCAAAATAATGGACTGATGCTGAGTGTCAAAATAATGGACTGATGCTGAGTGTCAAAATAATGGACTGATGCTGAGTGTCAAAATAATGGACTTAGTCTGAGTGTCAATATTATGGACTTATGCTTAGTGTCAAAATAATGGACTGATGATGATTGTCAAAATAATTGACTGATGTTTATTGTCAAAATAATGGACTGATGCTGAGTGTCAAAATAATGGACTGATGCTGAGTGTCAAAATAATGGACTGATGCTGAGTGTCAAAATAATGGACTGATGCTGAGTGTCAAAATAATGGACTAATGCTGAGTGTCAAAATAATGGACTGATGCTGAGTGTCAAAATAATGGACTAATGCTGAGTGTCAAAATAATGGACTGATGCTGAGTGTCAAAATAATGGACTGATGCTGAGTGTCAAAATAATGGACTTATGGTTGGTGTCAAAATAATGGACTGATGCTGAGTGTCAAAATAATGGACTGATGCTGAGTGTCAAAATAATGGACTGATGCTGAGTGTCAAAATAATGGACTGATGCTGAGTGTCAAAATAATGGACTGATGCTGAGTGTCAAAATAATGGACTGATGCTGAGTGTCAAAATAATGGACTGATGCTGAGTGTCAAAATAATGGACTAATGCTGAGTGTCAAAATAATGGACTAAGGGTAGGTGTCAAAATAATGGACTAATGCTGAGTGTCAAAATAATGGACTAATGCTGAGTGTCAAAATAATGGACTAATGCTGAGTGTCAAAATAATGGACTAATGCTGAGTGTCAAAATAATGGACTAATGCTGAGTGTCAAAATAATGGACTAATGCTGAGTGTCAAAATAATGGACTAATGCTGAGTGTCAAAATAATGGACTAAGGGTAGGTGTCAAAATAATGGACTAATGCTGAGTGTCAAAATAATGGACTGATGCTGAGTGTCAAAATAATGGACTGATGCTGAGTGTCAAAATAATGGACTGATGCTGAGTGTCAAAATAATGGACTAATGCTGAGTGTCAAAATAATGGACTGATGCTGAGTGTCAAAATAATGGACTGATGCTGAGTGTCAAAATAATGGACTAAGGGTAGGTGTCAAAATAATGGACTGATGCTGAGTGTCAAAATAATGGACTAAGGGTAGGTGTCAAAATAATGGACTAATGTTACATATCAAAATAATAGGCTAAGGGTAGGTGTCAAAATAATGGACTAATGTTACATGTCAAAATAATGGTCTAACGCTGGACTGATGGGTAGGTGTCAAAATAATGGACTAATGTTACATTTCAAAATAATAGGCTAAGGGTAGGTGTCAAAATAATGGACTAATGTTACATGTCAAAATAATGGTCTAACGCTGCCTGTCAAAATAATGGGCCAAGACAACTTCCTTTCAGCACAAACATTAGCCTTCAGTCCTCGTCTCAAGCGTCCCCGGCCTCAACGCCTCAGTCAGCCTTGCTTCTATGCAATGACGCGGCTCATAATGCTGATTTAAATATCTCATCCATTATAGCTGTCCCGGGCCGTGTTACCTCGCCGCGGACAAATATTAATAGGAAAAAAGCATTCCTCAAATAAGATAATGTTTTACTCTTAGTGACATCGGGTTTAATATATTTTGCAAGCCTCGCCGACTTTTACATTATCGCGAACAACTGTCACACGCTTGTACCAGAATACTTACACGGCGACATTGCGTGGTGGGGGGGAAGGGGGAGTGCTGGGGGGAGGGGGGTGTTGAAGGACAAACTATTATATATCGTTTTTCTGTGGGCGAGTAAAGGAGACAATAGTTCAGTGTCAGTGTTCGTACATGAATAATACTTGTAGGATGCTTTGTTTTGAACCCGTTTGATTTATCGGCTCAATGTGTGAACAAATAAACAGCGTGTACTGACTGGTGGGCGCGGGCTGTCGCAGGCTTATTTGTACCGTAAAACGCGACAGTTCAAGGTTAGACGAGAAGCTGAAAAACGCTACGAAGATTGAATACTGATGCGCCAAAGAATCATCAAGTATATTTTAAGCGTGTCTTCATATACCCGCTCTTGAAATAGTTCGTCATAGGAAGAGTTACAGTAGGCGAAAGGTTGCTCCAGAGTTTGTCAGTGACAGAGATGAGGGAATGAAGATACTGATTAAATCTTTCAGTGGTATCAAGTATGTTTTGAAGCGCGTCTTCATATACTCCGCTCTTGAAATAGTTTGCCATGGAAAGGGTTACAGAAGGTGAAAGGTTGCTCCAGAGTTTATCAGTGACAGAGATGAGGGAATGAAGATACTGATTAAATCTTTCAGTTGTATCAAGTATGTTTTGAAGCGCGTCTTCATATACTCCGCTCTTGAAATAGTTTGCCATGGAAAGGATTACAGTAGGCGAAAGGTTGCTCCAGAGTTTATCAGTGACAGAGATGAAGGAGTGAAGATACTGATTAAGCCTTTCAGTAGCAGGTTTGACAAATATTCAAACAGAGGGTCAGGGAACTAAACCTCATTCTGTCCTGTAGGAAAAGCTGTTTGCCGTCTTGACAAATATATGATCACTGCTGCATGAATTTATAAGCGAAAGAGTGAAAAAGACTGATTAACTTCCCTTAGCAAGTTAGGCAAACACACAAACGCTACACCTATTGATAAGAAGACTAAGGCTGATAATGTGGGATAGGGAAAGTTGTTTACATTGTTACTTCACAGGCAAGCTTAGTAAACAAGTACGTAGACTCTTCTTATGGAGTGTAAGAGTGAAAGCGATGAAGGAGCGAAGACATTGACAATCTCTTCCCTTAGTAAGTTAGGCAAGCAGACAAACAACACCTATCGAGAGGTAGACTAAACGGATTTTGGCGTGTGGATATTGCTACTTCATAAAAAGGCTACGTAATGAGCTATAGTTAGTTAATTACTCCATTAGTTACTCCACTTAATTACTCCATAGATAGGCAAACACAAGCAATGGATATCGAGAGGGAGTCTAAGATTGATTTTGTCGTGTTGAGAAAGTTGTTGGCATCGTTACTCTATAGACAGACTTAGTAAACAGATACATAAACACTACTTTCTGAGCGGTAGGTTAAAGTTGAGCCTCTCTGTCCTGAAGGGAATGTTGTTTACTCTCTTGCTGAAGGGGAGTGACTGTTAGCACCGGCAAGACACTCGGGCAGTCTTCACTATATTGCCTTGAATGGGACATATTTGTGAGCTATGAAGAATTGATCGTTTGCCAGAATATTCTTTGACAAATTTATGAATCTGTAAAACCGGCTCCCCAGTCTCACGTTACTACACTTTATATTGAACGAAATGTTGCAGAAAAACCACGAGGCTTCCCACGATGCGACCTCAACCATCATTACATTTCATTACATTTTCTCTCATTTTGCTTGCGACCTCCCTTCACTAGCCGCTGTGTTATGGGAAGGCGTGCCCAGTCCTTCACAGCACAGTTCAATGGCCTCAACTCCGCCTTCAGTGACTATTCTTTACCTGTATCCGCAATAACAGAGACACAGTAACATTAACACAATCTCTCGTTTTTAAGGCGGTCGTGAGGTGGTTCTTCGCGGGTGAACTAGACGGCGGGTGACTCTTCCTCGCTTTCACACTGTTCAATGGCTTCTGTTATTCGCAGGACAAACAAGAGTCCGCTTTACGCTGTTCTGATAAAAGAAAAAAAACAAGATGCCAGAAGAGAGGTCACTTTCGGGTGGAAGAGGTCAATTTCGGGTAGGGTGCTAACAGTCAGTTATATTACACACTCGCTGCTTTCGACACTCATAATGACGAGGCCTTCCGTTCACTATGTCATGAGCGAGTGTTAGGAGAGGTCACGGCTCCCTTACCTCACCTAGCTCACCTTTGCTCAATAATTTCTTACTTATTATGTCTTATCTTTTTTTTTCTATTCTTTCTCTTCATTAATTTTTCTTCCTCCATTGTCACTTACATTTGTTTACTAATTATCCCTTCATCTTTTTTTTCTCTAATTCTTCTCTTCATTTACTTTTCATATCCATTTTCATTTATTTTTCCTTACTTACAATCATTTCAGTTTTTTCTCAATTCCTTCTCTTTATTTACATTTCTTTACTCTAATCTCACTTACTTCTGTTTACTTATCATCTCCTCTTTCTCTACTCCTTCTTTTCATTTACTTTACTTATCCATTCATGTACTTTTCCTTACTAATAATTATTTCAGCCTTTTCTCTAGTCCTTCTCTTCCTTTTCTCTTCCTCCATTCCCACTTATTTCTGCTCACTTATTATTTCGGCTTTTTTCTCTATTCCTTCTTTTCTTATATATTTTCCCGTCCTTTCTTTCACTCTCCTTACTCTCCTATTACTTTAAAATCACTCCCCATGTCAACTCCACGATGGCGGAGTGGCTAGCGCATCCGATTCACAAAGGTAATGGGTCAGGGTTCGTTCCCCTCTCAAGGCTGGATATTAGATGAAGTGTATTTTTTTTATTATTATTATATTTTTTTTAGCCTTTATCAACCTTACGACTTACACCACACGACTTGTATACCCCCGCTGGGACCTTGATCCTGTTCGTCACGTGACCCCTGCAACCCTGAGTTCGTTCGTTCGTTCGTTCCTTCTCTTTCTTTTTTTCTTTTCTTTCTTTTTCTTACTTTTCTTCTCTTCTTTCTTTTCATCTCTTTCTTCTTTGATCCTTGTCTCTTTTTTCGTTTCTTCTCTCTCTTCTCCTTCTTTCTCTCTCTCTCTATTTTTTTCTTTCTCTCTCTCTCTCTCTCTCTCTCTCACACACACACAAACAAACACACACACACCATCCCTCCTCCCACACTCCCACCATCTATCCCTCCTCCTCTCTCTCTCTCTCTCTTGTTGGTTTCTTGCTCTTCCAAATGTTACTTCTTTGTTTGGTCTCCTTGTTACAGTCACCCCATGTTTATAAGTTCCTCCTCTCCCTTCCTCTCCTCTTCTGTTACTCTCTTTCTTTCCTCCTCTTACCCAGCTCTCATTCTCCTCCTCCTCCTCCTCCTCCTCTCCTTCTTCCTCTTTTTTTTCTTTTTCTTCTCTTTTTTCTTCTCTTTTTCTTTTTTTCTTCTTCCTCCTCCTTCTCCTCCTCCTTCAGTCTCCTCCTCTTTTTTCCCTTTCGTCTTCTTACGTCTTCTTCCGTAGTAGTCGTTGTCATTCTTTCAATTGGCTATTTTATTTCCACTTTGTCAGCATTCTTTATTATCTTTTCTATGTCTCCTCCTTTTTTACCTTTTTCTTTGAGTTCTTCTTTTTCTCATTTACTGTTTTTTTTCTTTCTTCTTTTGCTTCTTTTCTTATTTTTTTCTGTCTTCTTTCTTCTTTTTCTTCTTCTTTTTCTCCAGGTTATTCTTCTTCCCTTTGATAACTTCCACCTCCTCCTCCTCCTCATTACTATTACTATATTGTAACGTAAGATAATCAACGTATACTTATTAGCGTATATTCATCAGTGTCTATAAATTAACGTGCATTTATTTCTAACGGTGCTGGTATCCCCATGACATTCTCGGTTATAGAATTGAAACGTTTACCCGATTTACCATTTCCCATTATTTCTTCCTCCGTTGTGTAAGTTCTTGCCTCTAAATAATAAAAGGTCGTGACTCATTTGTTCCTTTTTTTGTTTCCGTCGTGTTTGTCTTTTTTCGTTTCCGTCGTAAAGGAATCCCCAATTTGTTAACTTTTTTGCTGGCTCATCTTTCCCATATTTTTTCTCTCCCTCTCCAGCAAACCCATCCTCGTGTAGCTTTCATTAGCCGTGCGTGTCCCTCAGTTCCTATACCCTCGCCCCTTCACAGAGCCTCACTTCCCTAATGGTATTTTTTTTCATATATTTTTACTTTTTTCCTTGCTCCTCTTCACCTCTTCCTACGAACATCAATCGTTATAAATACTCAAGCTCTTCTCCCATGTCTGTATTCAGTTCCATATCCTTTTTGCTATTCCCGTTTCTCCCTCACACCTTTCCCTACAAACATCAACAATTATGAGTACACAAGCTCTTTTTTTATGTCTGCCTACAGGTATCCATCCTCTGTTTTGATCATCGCTGTCTGTGTAAGAAAAAGCGTTTACGTACTCATTCATTTCATGCCTTGTGTGATCATAATTGCGAGCTTAATGCGTATAGTGGTTCTGTAAATGTTAAACTTCGGTAGTCCTTCTTAGTTTTGTATCCTCCAGTATGCTACGTGTAAATTGTGCCCTATGATATATTTCTTTCAGTACGTCGAAGCAACAGTTTAGTCTACAAACACCTAAGGCAAGATATAGTAAGAAAACTGCACTGACCTAAGAAAATAATGTATATAGCAAAATAGATCAACGCGACTTGGTACAAAAGGCATGAAAAGCATCTATATTTCCCACTGATACTTGCAAAAGCACTTAAGACACACACAAAAAAAATCAAGAAAACGTCAAACGTCCCAAACAACATAAAAAATTAATATATATGCAGACAAGCGTATAAAACATCCCTGTATTCCTCTCTGTACTTCCCAGCTGCAGTTCGAGCCACAGGCAGCTGCAGAATACAGTAAAAAAGATCACATTAACTACAAACGTACAGCCAGTAAGACACACGGCGTAAGAAAACCACACAGCACCAGAAAATACAGCACGAAAGCGTAACCCGAAGCGTAGAAATACATGTTGTTGTGCGCGGGGGAATGGTACGTAAGAGATGAAATTACATTTACATCCATTTGGCTTATGACTGGCGGCGGTACCTGTTTTTGCCGCGGCGGGGCAGGGCCGGCCGGGGATGATGAGGGCCTGTGCTAACCAGGTCTCGCGCCCACTACGGACCGGCCCCTTGCTTCTTGCCGCCCGCTTCTCACCGCCCGCCGCTCGTCCCTGCCTCGAGGGGCGACAGCTGAGCAAGGGAAAAAAGCTGACTGCATAAGGCAAGGCGTGTACTGTGCGGAGGAGGATGAGCAGGAAAACGGTGAGAGATGTTAAATATGTTAGGTAAGGTGTTATTTGCTGAAGTTAGACGTATGGATCAGAAGGAAAAATGGCTGGGTAAGGAGAGTCGGTGAACAGTAGCTTGCGAGGGAAGATGAGAAGACGAAAAATATAGAAAACGTTAGGAAGCCTGGCAAGGTATGGTTCGTAAGAGGTGTGAAGGAGTACCAGAAAAGGGGGCAATATGTGGTTTAGAAACGGTAAAACTATCGAGGAAAGAAGTTAAAAGGTAAAATAATAGAAAACGCAACAAAAAATGGCACGGTATTGTTTGAAGCCTGGAGAAATTTTAAGAGAAGGCAAAATTTGATATTATAATTAAAAAAAAACATATTAAGAGAGACATGACAAGGTAAATTAAGACAAATAGGCAAGGTATACTAGTTTGCAGACTGGAGAAGTATTGAGAAGAGGTAAAAATTGATAATATAACAAGAAAATACATTCAGGCAAAGTACGATTTACAGAAGGCAGGAAAATAATGCAAGAGAAAAAATAATACAACAATGAAGAAGTCTAGGAAACTGAACAAATTAATGGAAAAGAGACCTAAAAAAAAACATCAGACAGGCATGAACAGCAAGCCATGAAAACCCAACACTTGAAAGCCACCAAAAAAGTCAAGGAGCCTAAACAAATTAAAGAAAAAGAAAACCTAAAAATAGACATCAGGCAGGCAAGAGCAACGGGCCATGAAAACCCAACACTTCCAAGCTACAGAAGAATATGAAAAAAACTCAAATTAATGGAAATGAGAGACCTAAAACTAAGCATCACACACCCAAACTCACCAAACCATGAACACCCAACACCATGAAAACCCAACACTTCCAAGCTACAGAAGAATAAAAAAAAACTAAAATTAATGGAAATGAGAGACCTAAAACTAAGCATCACACACCCAAACTCACCAAACCATGAACACCTAACACCAGAGAGCTACAGACAGGCGTAAAATATCACACCTTTTTTTTCCAGCAGGGGAGGCAGGCAGCTCAAGGGTAAAACACAAAAAGAGGAACACAAGGCCCGCTAGACACAAGAGAACAGAAGGAGAGGCCAGAAGAGAGGTCAGAAGAGAGAGAAGCTTATTTATTACTGAAGTCAGCGCGTATCAAGGAAAGAACACAGAAGGCGGGTTAAGCTAATAATTAAAATCAGCACATTGAGAGGCTTTTGTAAATTAAGATATGAGTTAAGAAGAGAAAACGAGGGAATATCTTTTAGTCTAACCAAGAGAAGAGAATTTTAAGGAACTGAAGAGATGGGATGAGAGGAGAGAAGAAGAGAGAGGAGAGGAGAGGAGAGGAGAGGAGAGAATAGACAACAGGAGTGGAGAGGAGGGAAGACAACATAAGAACATAAGGAGTTTGCAAAAGGCCTCTTCTTCCTCCTCCTCCTCCTCCTTGTCTTCCTCCTCTTCGTCTTCCTCCTCCTCCTCCTCCTGCTCCTTTTGTTACTTTTGTTTGAATTTTTGTACCTAACCTCCTCCTCGTTTTCCTATTCTCCATACTTCACCTATCCTCCTCCTCCTCCTCCTCCTCCTCCTGGTCTTCTAAGTTGAGATGTTATGAGTTGTAAGTCCTCGGAGATAAATAGAAGGATGACGATGCAGAGGTATTATGACACGTCCTTTGTGTGTGTGTGTGTGTGTGTGTGTGTGTGTGTGTGTTTCATTTTCCTATATTCCCTTAACTCCTAAAGGCTTTTCCTGCGTAAGCTTCATCCTCATAATCATTATAGTAACCATCTAAGTGTCTAAAATTTAACCCTCAATATAATTATCATCATAACTCAGATCCCAAGTCAGACCTTCACGGCTTATCTCACTCCCCGGCTGAAGGAAGTGGGAGAGGAGGAAGAGGAGACAGAAGAGGAAGAAGTGGAGGAGGAAGAGGGGGAGGCTGGAAAGGGGAGGTGGGGGGGGAAGAGAGAGACGAAGGAAAGAGGGAAAGGGGAAGGATGGAAGTGAGGAAGGAAAGGGGTGGGGAGGGGAGGAAAGATTGAGGATGGAGGAGGACGGCAGAGAAGGAGGAAAGAGTGAGGAGAGGAGGCGGGGCTAGAATAGAGGGGAGAGGGAGGGAAGGAAGAGAGGAAGGAGGAATCATGTTTGGGAAATGACTGATGAGAGATACGAGAAAAAAATGAATACATAAATAAATAAATAAAAGTTAGTTCAGAGGGAGACCTCCTATAACCTTAAGCTTAACGATTTTCAGTGAGCGTTGAGAGTCCTTGAAAGGAACATAGATATGGATAGACAGACAAATAGATTGACAGACAGATAGATACCCAGATAGAAAGAAAACTCATATAAAGATTGACACACACACCCCCCCCACACCCACCCACACACACACACACACACACACACACACACACACACACACACACACACACACACACACACCATCCCCCAAACGCCATCCTACACAAGAGATATCAAATGGGTTTCAAAAAGTACCCTTCATAATAAGAGCAAGAAGAACATTAGGTGGAGAAGGAAGAGGAAATCACACACATCTAAACCTTCACACACACACACACACACACACACACACACACACACACACACACACACACACACACACACACACACACACACACACACACACAGGCCAGCGATACAAACATGATGACAGGGTGATAGCTAAATGTCAGATGGTGTGAGAGTGTGAGAGAAAGAGAGAAAGGGACCAATAATCTCCAAAAAAGTAGGTACCCACGTAAGTAAGAGAGAAATTAAATACAGAGAGATTACAGGAACGTGACAAGTATTCACATTCATATACACCCACATAGAGACTTACACCACTCCCATTCATACACCAAAGACATAGACATATACACCCACAGACAGACTCCACTCTCATCCACCCACAGACGGTATTTATACACCCACAAAGACAGACATATACCACTCCCATGCACCCACAGAAAGACATACACACCCACTTGGACAGACATATAATACTCCCACAGATCCACAGATATATAGGAATACACCCCCACTGACAGACATACACCACTTCAATATACCCATAGACATAGACATATACACCCACATGGATAGACATACACTCACTGACATAGAGGTAAACACATACACCACTTCCATACACCCACAGAAAGACTTTCACTCACATAGAGACACACACCACTCCCCTACACCCACAAAGACATATTCACTCACATAGAGACATACACCATTTCCCTACACCCACATACACCCACAGAATGACAACCACACCCACTTTGACAGACACACCCCACTCCCATTCACACAAACATAGATATATTCACCCACATAGATAGACACACAAATAGACATAGAAATAATCACTAACATGACACATACACCACTCCCTTATACCCACAGAAAGACATATACACCCACGCTGACAGACATACACCACTCACATACACCCACAAACATAGACATACGTATATAATCAATTTGACAAACATACATCACTCCCCTACACCCACAGAAAGACATATACACCCACTTGGACATACATATAATACTCCCATAGATACACAGAAATATAGGTATACACCCACACTGACAGACATACACCACTTCCATACACCAACAGACATAGACATAAACCCTCATAGAAAGACATACACCCACAGACATAGACATGAACCCACAGAGATAGACATACACCCACAGACATAGACATTAACCAACAGAGATATACATACACCCACAGACATAGACATACATAGATAGATATACGCCCACAGACATAGACATACACCCACATATAAAGACATACTCACAAACATAGAAATAAAACCCCACAGAGATAGACATACACCAACATACATAGACATAATCCATCATTGATATACATACTCCCACAGACATAGACATAAGCCCACATAGATAGACATACACCCACAGACATAGACATAAGCCCACATTGATAGACATACTCCCACAGACATAGACATAAACCCACACAGATAGACATACACCCACAGACAGGGACATAAGCCCACATTGATAGACATACACCCACAGACATAGACATTAACCCACAGAGATAGACATACACCCACAGACATAGACATAAGCCCACATTGAAAGACATACACCCACAGACATAGACATAAACCCACATAGATAGATATACACCCACAGACATAGACATAAACCATCATAGAAAGACATACACCCACAGACAGACATAAAACCCACATTGATAGACATAACATAAACCCACATTGATAGACATACACCCACAGACAGGGACATAAACCCACATTGATAGACATACACCACAGACAGGGACATTAACCCTCATAGAAAGACATACACCCACAGACAGGGACATTAACCACATAGATAGACATACACCCACAGACATAGACATAAACCCACACAGATAGACACACACCCACAGACATAGACATTAACCCACATAGATAGACACCCACCCACAGACAGGGACATAACCCACATAGATAGACACACCCACACACATAGACATAAACCCACAGATAGACATACACCCACAGACATAGACATTAACCCACACAGATAGACACCCACCCACAGACATAGACATAAACCCACACTGATAGACATACACCCACAGACATAGACATTAACCCACACAGATAGACACCCACCCACAGACATAGACATAAACCCACACTGATAGACACCCATCCACAGACATAGACATAAACCCACAGATAGACATACACCCACAGACATAGACATTAACCCACACAGATAGACACCACAGACATAGACAAAACCCCACACAGATAGACATACACCCACAGACATAGACATAACCCCACACAGATAGACCTACACCCACAGACATAGACATTAACCCACACAGATAGACATACACCCACAGACATAGACATAAACCCACACAGATAGACATACACCCACAGACATAGACATAAACCCACACAGAAAGACAAACACCCACAGACAAAGAAATAAACCCACACAGATAGACACACCCACAGACATAGACATAAACCCACACAGACAGACACCCACCCACAGACATAGACATAAACCCACAGAGATAGACACACACCCACAGACATAGACAAACCCACACTGATAGACACACACCCACAGACATAGACATAAATCCAAAGAGACAGACATACACCCACAGACATAGACATAACGCCACATAGACATACACCCACAGACATAGACATAAAGCCAAAGAGACAGACATACACCCACAGATATAGACATAAAGCCACATAGACATACACCCAAAGACATTGACATAAACACCCACATAGACAGACATACACCACCTATACACCCACAAACACAGAGATATACAACCCATATATAGACATACACCACTCCCGCAAAAACACCCACATATATAGAAATACACCGATCCCACAAAAACACCCACATAGACAGACATACACCACTCCCATACACCCACAGACATAGAAAATTACACCAGAATATACAGACATACAACACTCCCATTCATACACCCAAAGACAAAGACATATACACCAACATAGACATACACCACTTCCATACATACACCCACAGACAAAAACATACACCCACATAGACACATACACCACTTAGTCCTTGAAAGAGATAAAGAGGTGGATAGATAGACAGATTGAGAGGGGGTTGAAGATAGCCAGATCGATAGGAAGCTCATATATATAGTTAAACCCCACCCACCAACTCACTCACACCCACCCACACACACACACACACACACACACACACACACACACACACACACACACGCGCGCGCGCCAGCGATACAAACATGATGACAGGGTGATAGCCAAATGTCAGATGGTGTGAGAGGGTGTGTGAGAGAGAAAGGGACCAATAAACAGCAAAAAAGTAGGTACCCATGTAAGTAAGATAAAAATTCAATACAGAGAGACTACAGGATCGTTACAAGTATTCACACACACACACACACACACACACACACACACACACACACACGTATACATCATAACAAACACACACACACACACACACACACACACACACACACACACACACACACACAAGCCAAGAGATCCGGTTATTACATATACATAATTTTAATATCTGTGAGCAGGTAAGCTGATCGTGAGAGAGAGAGAGAGAGAGAGAGAGAGAGGAGAGAGAGAGAGAGAGAGAGAGAGAGAGAGAGAGAGAGAGAGAGGAGAGAGAGAGAGAGAGAGAGAGAGAGAGATTTACACACCCAAGACAGATTGAACAGTCCCCAGCAAAAGACATAGATGGCCAACACCTGTGGATCTCCAGCTTGAATTTGAGACTCAAGCTGACGCCACGTGAGGAAGTACAGGCATAGACAGACTCCAGGCAGACCTTCCCACGCACATAAACCAGCACATGACATACACCCACAGAAGCGACTTCCCTACGCAGCATCTCCATTCATGGACAGTCGACTGAACAGTACTTATATAAGGCACACAGACATAGTATTCGTGCTCAACGACTGCCAGTATCCATTCGCGCTCCTCACAAGACATGAACATACACCCCACATCAGAGACTTACAACCTGCCAGCACCATTCGACCTGCAAGACATAGACCTCCAACACCGGCGAGACAGACTTACACCACTCTGGACAGCCACCAAAGACATTGACATATACACCCACAGAGGACTTACACCACTCCCATTCATACACCAAAGACATAGCATATACACCCACGGCTCTGGACTTCCACCATGCCCATTCACTACCAAGATAGAACTTATAAACACACGTGCATATATGGAACTGTTCCCTTGCGTCCCAAAGACATAGACAGTTCACACCGGCAACAGACTTCTCCCATTCACACACCAGTGGCTGAACATAGAACATACAGACAGGGGATACCACTCCCATTCATACCAAAAGACATGAACATACACCCACATAGATGTTGATGTCCATTCATACAAAGAACATAACATATACACCCCATAGAGACTACCACTCCATTCCAAAGACATGAACATATACCCACATGAGGAGAATGAGACATGAAAGATACACCACAACTCATAGACTCCTCTCATCCACCCACAGACAGTACATACACACAAGACACATATACCACTCCCATGCACCCTGAAAGGACATTACACACCCACTTGGACAGACATAAGGAAGCTCACACAGATCCACAGAAAGAATACACCCCACTGACAGACATACACCACTGCTGCTCCCAACAAAGACATATACACCCATGGTAGACATAGGACTCACTGACATGAGGTAAACACATACACCACTTCCATACCCTCAGAAAGACATTCAAGTCATGTAGACGCACACCATAAGAACAAGAAGATTCAATCACAGAGTTTACCAGCGTGAGGATGAACACCCACAGTGACATACTCACTCCCTTGTTAACTCTTGCACACAAATACTGGACAGTAACATGACATGAGTACACCACAAGACATATTCACTCACATGAGAGGCACACAGTTACACCCACACAAGACAAGTTCAGAAGAGCAGTCACAAAGAAATATCGATACTATACAAGAGGACGCAACGTTATACCTGAGAAATTTCCACAGAGGTAGACAGACATCAGTATGACAGGACACCTGTGGCTGAAAGGACGCCCGTGTGTGTGTGTGTGTCCAGGTGTAGACACTACATGAACTTCCCACCCCACGTCGGCATGACATAGGGGCCTAAGGTCTGTCAGCAGACATAGACAATGGGTGCTGGCCTCTCCTGCGACCACTCCCCACAGACTCCCCTCACCCCTCCGCCCTCCCCTGATGCTTGAGATAGTCACTCACACCTGTCGCGGGGTAGCTACAGGCGGACCCAATGTATATATATGTGACCTGTGAGGTGTGTGTGTGTGTAGTGTGTGTGTGTGTGTGTGTGTGCACACAACCATTTCCCACACCTAATATTCCTCCCTTAGAGTCTGCGCTAACCCTGACATACACTCGGCGAAAGCATCTGGAACAAGATTAGGCATATTGTCGGGAATCAAAAACACATTGCTCCATCCTTTACTACTGCAGACACTACTCCACAATTAATTAAAAGTTGACGTTAAGGACTAGGACCCTACAACCAATTATAATGTGTAGAGAGAAGACACACACACACACACACACACACACAAACACACACACATAGAGCACGCTCACACACACACACACACACACACATAGACAACACACGACAGACATGGACCAACGATATCACAAACATGAGAGAGCGTGACGTCCATAAGAAAGGGCTGGATAGGAAAGGAATCAAAAGGAGACATGTGCCCATACCATCCCAGACAGGATTACCATACACTCTCATGATTAGGGAGTTGACTCAGCCACTATAGAATATTACCCCGAAGCATCGTGCTGTATACACAAGCTTCCCATATTTGACCGTACTGTCTTAATACTACAATCTATGTAATACACCACAAGCACCTATGTTTGTTCCAGAGTGATCAGACAAATATATAGGGTTGCTTCAGTGAGTATGCCTATACAGTTATGTATTCACTATCTATCTAGCTATCTCAGTATCAATGTCCATACACCAATCTGATCTAGCTTGTTTATAAAGGAAGGAGGTAAAGGCGGCAAACAGAGAAGAAAAGTCCCAAAAAATCTCTATCTCTATCCACTCTATCTATCTATGTCTCTATCTACATATATGTGTATGTAAACACAGTAGATGACATACCTTTGGCCTCCCACAGACATGAGGGTACCAGGAACCTTCAGGGACTGAGGACTGTACACCTGGCCTTGCTTCAGTTCAATAGGCGCAGGCTTTCATACATCTTTTTCCCATATATTCACATGTACACTTGCTTATGGTCGTGTGAACATGCATCGAGCTTATTACAGTGCCTGTTTTAGTGTGTGTGTGTGTGCTTGGAGTATAGATGAGTGTGTGTGTGTGTGTGTGTGTGTGTGTGTGTGTGTGTGTGTGTGTGTACTCTAAACCCTTGTGGTAGCATGTATGTGTTGTTCAGTACACCTGCACGCATGTGCCTGCCCTGCATGTTCGTGTGTGTGTGTGTGTGTGTGTGTGTGTGTGTGTTATACAACATACATAACACACACACACACTATTTCACACACACACACACACACACACACACACACACACACACACACACACACATGAAATGAAATGACATGAGACAGACATGAAACAAAGTAGCTGGTGAGTCGAAAATAAAAGGAACAGTAGAAAGTATCCATCCCACGCCAGGACAGAATAATCATAGTAAAGATATACACCGCCGATATTAATCACGATACATAATAATACACTGCCACGTATACGTATAGTAATCATAATACATAATAATAATCATACATAACAACAACATATCACATGCTTCAGTGAAAAATATTTACAAGCTAACATATGATATCAGTGCTGTTTTAAGGTTTAAAAAAGTTGAGAGAGTTTGACCATCCCTATCACTGCTCTGTTCTTATAGCGGTCAGTCCGTGCCCGTATCATATAATGTACTGTGGTGTCGCCACCGATTGCTGAGGGCGGTTCACTGCGGGTGGGAGGATGTGTCTTCGTACGGCTGGTTAGAAGCTTGGTTGCGAACCGGCGTAGTAGGGTCTCGTGACAAAACGGTGTTGTAGGCTGTTGGAGAGGGAGTAGAGGGCGTCCTGATAGCTGTGTGTAGTGGAGGGCCCAGGATGAAGGATGAGTGTGTGTGTGTGTGTGTGTGTGCTGTGCTTCCGTGTGTGTGTGTGTGTGTGTGTGTGTGTGTGTGTGTGTGTGTGGGCTTAGGAGAACTAATGATTATTTACCCCACGTTGGTGCAGGGGTGTGGGCAGCGAGCCGGGCTGTCAGCGGCTGTCAAGAGGGTGTTTCTGGCCTCTCCTGCGACCCTCCCACCCTCCTCCCCTTCTCCGCCCTCCGTCCCGATGCTTGATGTGATAGTGCCCTCAACACCTGTCGCGCGGGGCAGCTGGGCAGGCGGGAGGGTGCCGAAAATGTATATATATGTGACCTCTTTGTGTGTGTGTGTGTGTGTGTGTGTGTGTGTGTGTGTGTGCCGTAAGATAATTAATGGCCTTAACACCTCCCTTGTGGCTGCGTTAAGCTGACCTTCCTCGGCGGGGAAAGCTCCGGGAACAAGATTAGCGCGTGTTGTCGGAAATCAGAACCCTATCCGTCGCCCATCCTTTACTATGCTGCAGGACTCACTTTTCAATCAATTAAAAGTTGACGTTAAGGACTCGGTAAATTCTACAACGAATTATAATCAGTGTATTTGGAGGAGGGAGAAGAAATCACACACACACACACACACACACACACACACACACACACACACACATAGCTCCCCACACTCAGACATGGACCAACGATATCCACATGATGAGAGCGTGATGTATAAAGAAAGGGCTGGAGGTGGGAGTGAAAGGAATCAAAGGAACAGTAAAAAGTGCCCATCCATCCCACGCCAGGATTACCTCATGACTCCTCTACGATTATGAAGTTGACTCTGCAGCCACTTAGGAATATTACCCCGTGGCATCGTGCTGTATACAAGCCTTCTATTTGCACTGTACTGTCTTAACTACTACGTATCTATGTAATACACTAACAAGCTTGGTGGGTTTCTCCTATGTTTGTTTCCAGAGTGATCAACAAATATATATCACGGGTTGCTTCAGTGAGTAATTTGCCTATATGTGTGTATGTATCTATTTATCTATCTAGCTATCTCTCAGTATCTATGTCCATATCTATCTGTTTATCTAGCTTGTTTTACAGTAAAGGAAGGAGGTAAAGGGTAAAAAAATAAGAGAAGAAAAAGTGGCCAAAATCTCTATCTCTATCCATCTATCTATCTATGTCTCTCTCTCTCTCTCTTTATCTATCTATATATGTGTGCATGTATATAATCAAGTAGCCGCCACCTTGGCCTCCCACGCGCGTCTGGGGCGGGCCAGGTAACCTTCAGGGCGGCGACTCGACCGTCTGGCCTTGATTCAGTTCGCCAGGCGCAGGCTTTCATTTACATATTTTTTCCATATTCACTTTTTGTGGCCTGTTTATGGTCGTGTTTTAATGCATCGAGCTTAGTTAGTGCATGTTTTAGTGTGTGTGTGTGTTTGGATAGGGTTAGGATGTGAGTGTGTGTCCTCTTTGGGGAGCGTTTTATGCATGTATGTAGTAGTTTGGTGCCCTGTTTTAGTATGTCTGCCTGCATGCCTGCCTGCCTGCTGGTCTGCATGTTCGTGTGTGTGTGTGTGTGTGTGTGTGTGTGTGTGTGTGTGTGTGTGTGTGTGTGTGTGTGTGTGTGTGTGTGTGTGTGTGTGTGTGTGTGTGTGTGTGTGTGTGTGTGTGTGTGTGTGTGTGTGTGTGTGTGTGTGTGTGTGTGTGTGTGTGTGTGTGTGTGTGTCTGGCTGGGCTGTCTTCTTTTGGTAGTGCTCTTATGCAAGGGAGTCTGGTGCCTGCTTTCGTCTCTGCTTTGTCTGTGTGCTTGTTTTCCTTGCTTGTGTGTTTGTGTGTGTGTGTGTGTGTGTGTGTGTGTGTGTGTGTGTGTGTTACAGTAGCTGGGTGACTGTCTGTATCTTGGTCTGGCTTTCTGCATTGCTAAATATCTGTTTGTGCTTCTGATTATGAGTGCTTGCTTGCCTGTGTGTCTGTCTGTCTGTCGCTTTGCCTGTCTGTATGTCTGGTGGGCTGGCTACCTTGTTGTCTGTCTACATGCATGACTGGCTGGCTGTTTACTTCTGCTTGTGTCTGTTTGTGGGTTTCGTTCTGTCACTTTCATATATTCAAACTAGAATCACAAACACATTCCAAATCCCTTGTCCTTAAAATCCAACTCTATATGGACTGCCTTAAAGACACACATTTATGCAAGAGATTTTAATGCCACTCTACAAAACATCTTCAGGGCCACTCCTTAAGGTAAAAATACTTAACGTAGATACTTGTGTGTGGATAACCTTGCATATGTTGCTTCTTTGGCTTAAAAATAGATGGAGAGGGTAGGTTTGAGGGGGAGAAGAAATGTGGGAGGGATGAAAATAGATGGAGAGGGAGGTTAGGAGAGGGAGAAACAATGAGGGAGCGAGGAGAGGAGGAATGAGAAAATGGGTGTAGGGAAGGAATCGAACTCTGACTGACTAATTGGATGACTGGATCTTGTATAGAAAAGGGATGAAAAAAGGGGAGGAAGTAAGTAAAGAGGGAGACAGAAGGCAGGAATTAAACTGACAGACTGATTGGATAGCCTTAACTTCTTTTGTATAGGAAGGAAAGGAGGGAGGGAGGGAGGAAGTAAATGAGGGAGAGAGGAAGGGGCTGACTGACTGACTGGATGAGTGGGTATAACTTATCTTGCATGGGAAGGAGTGAAGAGAAGGAAGGAAGGAAAGGAGGGAGGGAGGGAGGAAGTAAATGAGGGAGAGAGGAAGGGGCTGACTGACTGGATGAGTGGGTATACCTTATCTTGCATGGGGCGGAGTGAAGAGAAGGAAGGATGGCACGGAGGGAGGGAGGGAGTTAGTTCATGAGGGAGCGAGGCAGGGGCTGACTGACTGACTGGATGAGTGGGTATAACTTATCTTGCATGGGAAGGAGTGAAGAGAAGGAAGGAAGGAAAGGAGGGAGGGAGGGAGGAAGTAAATGAGGGAGAGAGGAAGGGGCTGACTGACTGACTGGATGAGTGGGTATAACTTATCTTGCATGGGAAGGAATGAAGAGAAGGAGGAAGGAAGGAAAGGAGGGAGAGAGGAAAGGAGGGAGGGAGGGAGTCTGGTAAACTGGCTGGCTGGCTGACTGACTTGGTTTGGTTATGTTGGACGAGGTGAGGGCTATAAATGGGCCTCCCTTTAAGACCGTTTTTGTTTACGCTTTCAAAGGATTGTGGATAGGAGGATGAAGGCCTTTTCGGGTGATTTTAAAGGCAACAAGAGTAAGGAGTGACTGATTTTTGCTTTGGTTATATTAGAAAAGTTGAATGCTATAAATGGGCCTTCCTTAGAGAGAGTTTTTGTTTACGCTTTTAAAGGAATGTGGATAGGAGGATGAAGGGCTTTTGTGGCGATTTTAAAGGCAATAACAGGGACAAGAATGACTGACTTTTTGCTTTCTTTATATTAGACAAGCTGAATCCTATAAATGGGCCTTCCTTAGAGATAGTTTTTGTTTACGCTTCGAAAGGACTGTGGATAGGAGGATTGAGGCCTTTTGTGGTTATGTTAAAGGCCATAAGAGTAAGATGACTGACTGATTTTTGCTTTGGTTATATTAGACAAGTTGAATGCTATAAATAGGCCTTCCTTTGAGAGAGTTTTTGTTTACGCTATCAAAGGACTGTGAATGGGAAGTTAAGGCCCTTCTCTGGTGATTTTGATGGCAGTAAGAGTAAAGAGGACTGACTGACTTTTGGGATAGGTTATATTAGACAAGTTGAATGCTATAAATGGGCCTTCCTTGGAGTGAGTTTTTGTTTAGGGTTTCCAAGTACTGTGGATGGGATGATGAAAGCCTTTTCTGGTGATTTTTAAAGCAATAAGAGGGACAAGACTAACTGTTTTTGGGTTTTGTTATACTGGACGAGGTGAATGCTATAAATGGGCCTTCCTTGGAGTGGGTTTTTGTTCAGGGTTTCCAAGTACTGAGGATGGGAAGATGAAGGCCTTTTCTGGTGATTTTTAATACAATAAGAGAGACGAGACTAACTGTTTTTGGATTTGGTTATAGAGGACAAGATTATATAAGACAGTTTTTTTTTACCCTGTCAAAGTACTGTGGATGGGGAGATGAAGGCTTTTTCTGGTTATTTTGAAGGGAATAAGAGGGACAAGACTGCCTTTCTGACAAGCTAAATCTGGTTTTGTTGCATGAACCATGATTTCAGGGCCATAAAAGGACCATGTTTTGAGAACTGCCATGCCCAGACTGCTACGCTTCTAAGGGCGCTGTAGAGGTGGACGGACGCCGTGGAGAAAAGAGAAGAGAAGAGGAGAGAGATAAAGAGACCTGTGACTGCCTGACTAACCGGCTGCCGTGGCTTAGTTATATGGACGGGATGAGGCCTATGAATGGGACGGGTTTGAAGGGCGCCTACCCACGCCGTTACGCTTCCATAAGGTATTAGAGGGAAAGATGGAAGCCTCGTTTGATGATTTTATGATTATTGGCGTGGATGGGAGATGTGGCGGGGAGGGAGGGAGGGAGGGAGAAGGCGGCGGGTTGAGAGGACACAGCTCGACGAATCGGTCAGTGGCGGTGAATATAAGTAGACCAAGACCAAAATAAGACCCTAGACAAACATCGAGACCAGACTTAAGATCAGACTGCCCAATGGTTCCCGTATAAGCGTTTTGTCTATATACTGCATGGTGGAATACTCAGTGTGTGTGTGTGTGTGTGTGTGTGTGTGTGTGTGTTATTTTTCTTTCATATTCACTCTTCTTTTCTATTCTCTAGCCTCTCTCTCTCTCTTCTATTCTTCCTTCTACCCATCTTTCTATTCTTCCATTCTCCAGCCTTTCCCCGTGTCTTTCCTTTGTCTGTCATCTTTTCCTCCTCACTCCAAAATTAATGCCGGGGTCGTATCCAATCAAGGGAGGGGGGATGAGAGGGAGGACAGAGGCTGTAATGGGCTTACACGGGATGAATGAGAGGGAGGACGAGGGGAGGCGAAGGGTAAGTACGAGGAGGGGAGGCAGGTCAGGATGGGTTGCAAGGGTAAGGGAGCAGCGTGTGAGGGAAGTAGGATTAGCTTAATGCAGAAGGCGTGACTCCGCGGCATCCTTGGTAGGGAGAAGTGGATGGGATGAAGGGAAGGATGGAATGAAGAGAAGGATGAAGGATTTTTTTGGGGGGTGTAAAGGCCCCTATTACAAGCTCCCCCTTCATAGGTCCTTCCCTCGAGACGAGTTTCAACGATATCAGTGTGGTTGGAATGAAGGAAAGGATGTTTTTTTCAAGGTATATGGGCCCATATTACAAGCTCTCCCTTCCTAGGCCCTTACTCTGAGACCAATTTCAACGATATCAGTGTGCCAGAAACAGTTCCCTACAAGCTTTCTCTGAACCATTTAACTAATCTATAACCATATCATACATTTACTTTCTTGACGACAATTTGAGCACCTTGGCGTACGTTTCCCTCGCCACACGCACACGCACACCCACCCACACGCATTCTATGTATTACAATGAGCATGATCCTCTGCCTACGAGAGCGGTAAACCATTTGCGAGCTGCTGTTCAGTTACGAGTTGATAATAACCGACGTCTCTTAGTGAAGAAGAGGCTGAAATACGCCGATAGAGACATCACAGCACTTGGCATATGTACAGCAAAATCCTACAACATGCTTCTGCTATAAATGTATGCTAGAAATTAAGCTACATTTTGCCAAGAAGATAATTAATATGTTTGATGTACCTATTAATGCGTATAAGTGTCTCATAAAGACCTTGTAGTGAAAGAGGTTTGGTATAATGATATGGTTGGAACTGATGTCAAGGGAATGGCCCAGGAGGAGAGGGCTCGTAATATGGGTTCAGGTCTCTACGAGCAAAAACCTGCGCCCGTACAATTATTAATGCTCACCCTACATTTTGCCTGTCGCTTAAGCCATGAACCCAACCACAGTCATCATATAGTTGTCATTTGTCGTAATTTTCCCTCGTATATCCTTTTTATCGAGTCTTCAATCTTCTTCCCTTAAAACTTCCACCACTAACGCGGACTGTACTCCCTAAAATTAATAAATGTAAAATAGTTTGTTCATCAAAAAAATATATAACCTGAAGGAACGCGGATGCAGAGGCCTATTTTTTTTTCCTTTTAGGCACCCTTGTGAAGGCGGCGTGTTGTTGGGGCAGCCGGTATTGTGTTTTCTCAAGCAACGTGCTCGTCAAAAATCCCCTCTATCATGATCAGCAAATTTCCCTGTCTTCCAGTCCCTTACCATTCACACTACTTTCCCATTGAAAGGCTATACAGTGAAAATCTGATGTTTTTTTTAACGACCTCCATTCTGAAGGAACTGTGTTGTGCAAGACAGCTTCTGTCTTCCATAAAACAGGCCATTAGCCCCGACCTCGCTAGTGGCTGTGCTCACCAACCAACTTCACATAATATATGAAGTGGCTGCGTGCGACAAGGGGCCAAGCGCCAACCACCGTGAAATTGAGTTAATAGTGTACTTAGTTCCATAAGTTTCCCTTCTTCTTAGAAACAACAGTAATATGATCGTAGCTCTGCTGTGCGTGCAGCAAACGATGATTAATCACAGTAGTGTGTAGCTCATCAACCATGTCATTGCCATCACCGTCTCATTCAGTAAATATCACACGTTTGAAGAGGCAGTTGTTGATAATCGTGGTTAATTCTAACACAAAACATTAGTATACAATATTGTTAACCCAAAATTATCATCATATACATGAAAGTTTCTTTAACTGGCAGTATAAAGGAACTTTATCGGAGGGACTTTGATACGTAAGGTTTCTCTAGCAATACGTGCCTCACCAGCCAGCCCAAACTTTCGTACGGCATTGCTGGCGCCAAGGCCAAGGTCGCAGCTGATTGGCTGCACACTGGTGGCAGGCTACATCTTGAATGATTGAATGAGACATGTTTCTATATTACATGCCATAGCTAACTTCATATACGAGATAGTCAGTTTCGGTTGACACCATCAGACTCAGCAGTAACTGCAGAATCAAGATGAAGTGTAAAAACAAAATAGAAAATGGTTTTGCGATGAGTTGAACTGTGACGATGTTAAAAAATGTTTATAACATGTTTTACTTTTGTTCGCTTTATTCGAAAGTTGGTTCATTGAAAGCTGAAATCTACATTGCAATTCGTAGGAAAATCTCTCATGAACACGATAGTGTCCTTAAAATACAGATAAATACCCACATATTGAAAACACAAAGACATTTATACGAACATTTCACTCGCCGGCCGGAAGCTAGCCCCGGCAAACACGGCGCGCGGCGGCGATGGTGGGGGTGGGGGAGTGGCCCTGTGGGTGGGGGATGGGGAGGGGAGGACGGGGAAGGACCAACACGTCGTGTGTCGGGCACTCATCAATTTTTTTTGTTTGTTTAGTTTTCTTCAATTTTACATGTGTTGTAGTTGGGAATATGCATTAGGGTTTTCGTTTGTTAATGATGAATGCAGCGGCGCTAGAAAAAAAGTGTCACCCGTCCTTCCAGTGCAAATTATCAATGAATATTAGAAGAAGAAGAAGAAGAAGGAGAGAGAGAGAGAGAGAGAGAGAGAGAGAGAGAGAGAGAGAGAGAGAGAGAGAGAGAGAGAGAGAGAGAGAGAGAGACAAGGTTACGTAGGTGAAGGAAGTCATGGTGGGAGGGAGGGAGGGAGGGAGGGGAGGACGAGAGGGTACAATGGGCGTGTCATAATAGGGCTGCATGTGACAAATACCTATGTATTACGCTAATATTCAATGTATTAATTATAAATTGTCATTGGCAGACTACATTCAACATCGTCACATTCAATTTTATCACATGCTAATATTCATTGATGACCACTCATTCCGAGAAAGCACAAATTCAGCCGAAGACCTTCCATTTCGGGCACGGACACCACCATGCTACTTTTGCGTCAGCCTAGACGTAATAAAAAGTCACGACCTTGACATCAGGTGCTCAGGGGCATTCAATCTACTACATCATCCAGTGTGTCAAGTGTCAACGTCTCAACTCCATTCTACGGCCAGTCTTGAGTTAGTGTGTCTGTTAACCTCTTACGCTCATTTTGTCAATCAACTTCAAGTATCTGTCAGCCTCACTGTATCAAACTCATATTCTGTCAACCTCACAGTGTGTTCATTTCTCAGTGTCAGTCAACCTCACATTGTCAACCTCATTGTGTCAATCAACCTCACAGTGTCTCAAACCTCACAGTGTCTGTCAACTTCATAATGTCAATCAACCTCACTTTGTCAACCTCAAAGCATCTTTCGACCTCACAGTGCCAATCAACCTTATAGTGGGTGTCTACTTGACAGTGCCAATCAACCTTACAGTGTCAACCTTAGTCTGTCAACCTCACAACGCCAATCAACCATACAGTGTCTTCCGACCTTACAGTGTCAATCAATCTTACTGTGTCTTTTTACCTCACAGTGCTAATCAACCTTACAGTGTCCTTCGACCTTACAGTGTCTGTTAACTTCAGAGTGTCTTTCAACCTCACAGTATCTACAACTTCAGTGTTAACCTCATAGTAGGTTTCAACCTGAGAGTGTCAACATCAAAGTGTCTCTCACCTCAGTATCAACCTCACAGCGTGTCATTCAACCTGAGTGCATCAACCTCAAGTGTGTCAACCTCACAGTGTGTCAACCTCAAAGTGTGTCAACCTCAAAGTGTGTCAACTTCAAAGTGTGTCAATCTCAAAGTGTCTGTCAAGTTTCAACCTCACAGTGCTTCAACTTCAGAGTACCTATCAACCTCAGTGTCAACCATACAATGTCAACCTCAGTGTCAACCCCACAGTGCCTGTCAACCTCAAAGTCATTCAGCCTCAAAGTGATTTAACCTCACATTATCTGTCAACATCACGATGTCATTCAACCTCACAATGTCTGAACTCTCACAGTGTCATTCAAATTCACAGTGTCTGTCAACCTTACAGGGTCTGTCAACATCACAGTGTCTGTCAACCTCACAGTGTCTGTCAACTTCAGTGTCTGTCAACCTCACAGTGTCTGTCAACCTCACAGTGTCTGTCAACATCACAGTGTCTGTCAACCTCACAGTGTCATTCAACCTCACAGTGTCATTCAACCTCACAGTGTCTGTCAACCTCAGTGTCTGTCAACATCACAGTGTCTGTCAACCTCACAATGTCATTTAACCTCACGGTGTCATTCAACTTCACAGTGTCATTCAACCTCACAGTGTCTGTCAACCTCACAGTGTCTGTCAACCTCACAGTGTATGTCAACCTCACAATGTATGTCAACCTCACGGTGTCATTCAACTTCACAGTGTCTGTCAACCTCACAGTGTCTGTCAACCTCACAGTGTCTGTCAACATCAGTGTCTGTCAACCTAACAGTGTCATTCAACCTCACGGTGTCATTCAACCTCACAGTGTCATTCAGCCTCAGAGTTTCATTTAACCTCATAGTGTGTCAACCTCGGTGTCTGTCAACCTCACAGTGCCTGAACCCTCACGGTGTCATTCAATCTCACAGTGTCATTCAACCTCACAGTGTCATTCATACTCATATTGTCATGTATACCTCAGAGCGTCTCGACATCACGGTGTCATTCAATCTCACAGTGTCATTCAATCTCACTGTGTCATTCAACCTCACAGTGTATGTCAACCTCACAGTGTCATTCATACTCATATTGTCTGTCAACCTCATAGCGTGTCGACATCACGGTGTCATTCAACCTCACAGTGCCTGTCATCCACAAAGTATCATTCAGCCTCACAGTTTGTCAACCTCACAGTGTCTCTCAGCCTCAGAGTGTGTCAATCTCACAGTGTCTATCAACCTCACAGTGTCTGTCAACCTCACAGTGTCTGTCAACCTCAGTATCTGTCAACCTCAAAGTTTCAACCTCATATTGTCACCCGCAGTATCTGAACCTCACTGTGTCATTCAACGTAACACTGTCAATCTCAGATTGTCAACCTTACTGTGCCTCTCAACCTCAGTGTCTGTCAACCTCACATTGTCAACCTCACTGTGTCATTCAACCTAACAGTGTTAACCTCAGATCGTCAACCTCACTGTGTCTGTTAACCTCAGTTTATGTCAACATCAGTGACGTTCAACCTCAGTGTGTCAATCTCATTATCTGTCAACATCACAGTGTCAATCAACCTCACAGTGCCTGTCAACTTCAGAGTGTCATTCAACCTCAGTGTCATTCAACCTCACAGTGTCTTAACCTCACTGTGTCAACCTCACAGGGTCTCTCATTCTCAGTGTCTGTCAACCTCACAGTGTCTGTCAACCTCACAGTTTCATTCAACCACACAGTGGCATCCAGCCTTACTCTTTGTCATCAAACCTGACAGTGTCTCCTCAAACCTCACTGTGTCTATCAACCTCACACACTGTGATCAATCTCACAGTGCCAATGAACCTCACAGTTTTTCAACTTTACAGTCCCAATCAACCTCACAGTGTCTCGACTTCTCAGTATTAACCTCACAGTGCCAACCATTTTCACAATGTCAATCTTACAGTGCCAATCAATCTCGATGTCAATCTCCCAGTGTCTGTCAACATTACATTGCCAATTAGCCTCACAGTCCGTCTGTCAACCACTCAGTGCACGGCTGTCAACCTCACAGTCCGTCAATCAACATCACAGTCTATCTGCCAGTTTCACAGTAAATAGTGTACTATAAGGATGACCATCAAGAGAAACTTGTACGACGTGTATTTTTATGGTTGTTTGAAAAATACTTCACTTGTGAGGACACAACGAAAGCACTGCCAAAGAGTTTGAAATGTGGTGTTTGACCAGTAAGATTTATGACAATAGTAGGACTTATTGGGTATAATGATTTATTTTTTTATATTAGTAAAATTCATGAAAATGTGGTAATGGTAATTACCTAAGCATTCTAAAGCAGACTAGAGAGAGAGAGTGTGAGAGAGAGAGAGAGTGAGAGAGAGAGAGAGAGAGAGAGAGAGAGAGAGAGTGGGGAAGAAGTGTAGTGGAAGGTAACACAAGGAGGAGGCTGTCGTGGGTAATGCCTGGCAGCGTTACGCGTCGTCCCTCCCTACCGCGGATAGGGTGGCGCCTGCGGAGGACTAAAATTATTAAGTCATTCAATGAACATACGTACAGTTAATCTTTTACTTAGGAGTCTGGCGACCTGTCCTAAATGAACTATTAAGAAAAAGATGCCGTCTATCAATTGGTTGTTTTTCCAAGGTAGTAATTACTGGGCCACGTAATACTTTCAAAATCCGAAAATTGTTCCTGCTTAACACACTGCATTATTCATCATTTTATAACTCTTTTGTTATTCAACATTACGAAATCAATGTCTATCAAGTAAAAGCCAAGAAAATGTAGTCTCTAACGAAGTATAACACATAGTTGCATATACTCTGTGTTTAGGACACGAGACAGGTAAAGTAAAGCGATGGTGACCGACCGACGCACGCCGTGTCATTACCTTTACATGCAGTTTTTCTCGTTTGTTTACTTTTTGGCGGCTGGCGCTCTTGTCGGCAGGCAAGCAAGCTTCAATTATATTGTTATCATTTGTAACGACTTCAACGTAGAGTCGCAGTAACGTAGTGTTTTTGATTTTCCTCCTCCTTCTGTTCTAACACGCCTTTTTCAGGTTATGGTAAAAAAAAACATTCACTAAAGGAAATTGTAAGTTCGAGGAAGTCTCGAGTCTCGCGGGTAGTTCCTTGATAAGTTAAATCTGTATGATAATCAACATGATCCTCCGCCTTGGAGAAAGCCCGCAGCGTTCCTTTCGTAATCCCGAGTTGGCGGCACATTGCTGCCGAGCCAGAGCCGGCGTGTGAAATATGGCCTAAACGGACGTGAAATTAAAAAGAAAACCTTACTTGGACTTATAAACGGATAACAAAGCACAACGAAGGAGCAGCGAGTAGCGGGCTTTTTTTTTTTTATTAATGTTTACTTTTTTGTGCCCTTGAGCTGTCTCCTTTGCTGTAAAAAAAAAAAAAAAAAAAATGCATACGAGATGTGGAGAACTGGCTGCAAGGGCGCGTCTTGGAACACTAAAGTTACCCATCCTTCAATGCCTTACTCCCCCCTTACTTAGCACCTTGAAAAGCTATATAGTGAATACACGATTTACTATTTTTTAACGACCTCCATTCTCAAGGAACTGTGTTGTGAAAGGCACCTTCTGTCTCTCACAAAACAGGCCATTAGCCGCGGCCTCGCCAGTGGCTGTGCTCACCAACCAACTTCATACATTTTTTTTTTCGATTCTACGACTTAAACGTTTTGTCCTATTTGAGTAATGCATGTTTTGATGTTTCGCTTCGCCTCCACCTCCTCTCCTCCTCCTCCTCCTCCTCCTCCTCCTCCTCCTCCTTCACCAGCCGTTTTTAGTAAATATTCAAATTTTGATTATAAAAAAAAATATTTCCGTGCAGTCATCACCCACCTTGACAATATGACTCTGTAGGATAACGAACACAGCTGTACAGTCTGAGCGGACGTGAAATTAGGGCGATAACTTTACATGGATTCATAGAACGAGCGACTGATATATGATGACAAGCTTTAAACAGACGTAGAATAAAAAGAAACCCTCCCTCTCCCATTCACTCTACCTTATTTTTCCCTCTCTTCTATTCTCGTTTTTTCCGTTCCCTTTCTCCATTCAACTATTTCATTCGGTTCTCACCTCTTCCCTTCCACCCTCCCTCTGCTGCTTATACTCCCTCTTTTCCTCTCCCTTATATCTTCCTACTTTGATATATAGAACCGACCTATGAAATACGAGCGTGATGTAAGCGGACGTAACATTCAGAAAACTTAACTTGATCAACCACGATATATAACCTAACAACGACAAGTCAATATGAAACACCCCTCTGCATAAAGAGCAGAACTAGCCGCTCGGACACGCACACCTTAAGAGAACATAGAAAAAGCTGAAAAAAGTAACATGGCACATTACCTGAGCCCACTGGCATGCACGGGGACACCTGTACGTTACCTGTGGGAGAGAGAGAGAGAGAGAGAGAGAGAGAGAGGAAGCATGTTAATAGCCATATAGTAGAGCTTTATTATAAGAACCATTACTGCCAAATTACTATTACTGCTATTGTATTTTCTAGGAGGGAATATGACATGTGAGCAATTGTGTTTACTTTTATAGACATGCAGCTAGATTATATAAGTAGTAGTAGTAGTAGTAGTAGTAGTGGTAGAAGTAGGAGTGGGAGAAGAGTAATATAGTTGTAGTGGTAGTGGTAGTGGTAATAGTAGTAGAAGCAGTAGTAGTAGTAGTAGTAGTAGTAGAATCATTAAAATCACTTCCATCATCATCATCATCATCATCATCATCAAGTATCAATAATCGTGTGAGCGTGTGCGTGCGTGCGTGCGTGCGTTCATTGCTATGCGTGTGTGTGTGTGTGTGTGTGTGTGTGTGTGTGTGTGTGTGTGTGTAGCTGTGTGCGTTAATAATCTGGCATGCACACCTGCTTATGTTTATGTATAAATGATTTGTGTGTGTGTGTGTGTGTGTGTGTGTGTGTGTGTGTGTGTGTGTGTGTGTGTGTGTACAGGAAAATAACTTCATATATAAAATGTTTATCTTCTATGTTGATTATCTCTCCTCCTCCTCATCCTCCTCATCTTCCCCCCCACAGCCTCCCTTGAGTGATGTGACAGGTGAGTGGCAGCCGTCAAACACACACACACACACACACACACACACACACACACACACACACACAGGTGGCGCGGAATAGAACACAACAGACCGGCGAGTATATATTTTATTTTATCTTATTTATTTGTATGTCTGCGTGTTTGAGAGAGAGAGAGAGAGAGAGAGAGAGAGTAATAATAATAATAAGTTTATTTCCACCAGAAGTGGTTATTCTTACATCCAAATACATAAAAAGTACATAGTTTATTGCAATGAAATAACTAGTTATTCATCAGTTGTTTCGGTTTCGATTAAGTAAGAACTCTTTCAGAATATATTTGAATGTATGCAAGGTGTGGGCAGTGCTTATATGTGTTGGCAGGGAGTTCCAAAGCTTAGGCCCGTGTACAGAAAGTTGTCTGGCTCCTGTGTCTGTGTGTGTTCTTGGTACATACAGATTACCCTGCTGGCGTGTTGTGCTGTTGGTGATGCTGTTTACAGAGGGGAGAGGCATTAGATATTCAGGGTAGTGACCGTGTAGATGTTTATATATATTCACTGCTGTGTCAAAAGTTATTTGTTGTGAAAGATTGAGCCAATTGAGTTCCTTAATTATCGGAGTTACATGATCATATTTCTGGGCCTTTCCTTCTACGATTTTGGCAGCGAAGTTCTGTAGTTTCTGTACTTTAGTTAGCAGCGTATTGTTAGTTGTCCCCCATATAGTATTACAATAGTTTAGTATACTTAATAATAGTGACTCTACCATAAGCTGCCTTGTGGGCTTATCAAAACATTGTTTTATTATATTTGCATACATAAGTGTTCCTAGGATTTTCTTACTGATTTCGGTTATATGGTGATCAAACACTAAATATTGGTCTATATACAATCCTAAATTCTTTACATTGTTTGAGGGTTCGATCTTACTATCCTGGAAGAGAATGGTTGTGTTATCAGGTGTTCTTGATATTAGTTGTCTGCTTCCTATAAATATACATTGGGTTTTCTGGGTGTTTAACATTAGACCATTTTTATTAAAGTACACCATGGCTTTGCTTAGGGTGGTTTCAACTTTTTTCACTAGTAGATTTATATCCTTCAGTGGCCCACTATGGAAAAACTGTGTCGTCTGCATATTGTATCAGTGTGCAGTCGTCGAAGTTTTCATGCATATCGTTTACATAGAGTGTAAATAATATAGGCCCTAAAATGGAGCCTTGTGGAACGCCATATTGTAGGTTTGCCTTTGTGGAGAGATGGTTTTGTAGGCGTACTGTCTGTGTTCTGTTTGATAAGTAGTCTTTGAACCAAAATGTGTCTACTTTAACATTTGAGAGTTTGTGGAGGAGAATCTTATGGCTAACACTCAAATGCTTTTGATAGGTCACAAAGTGTAAGCAGCGATACTTGTTTGGTATCCATATTGGCGTATAGTTTATCGGTGACGGCCGTGAGTGCAGTGCTGGTTGAGAGGTGGGGGCGAAAACCGTGTTGAGTGTCGGACAAGTGTTTGTTATTTTCAAGGTATTTAGTTAGTTGATTTGCAACTATTTTTCTATAACTTTAGAGAAGATAGGTAATAGGGATATTGGGCGATAATTACCGGCATTACTCACGTCGCCAGCTTAATAGAGGGGGGTAACTACAGCGTTTTTCCACTGTGTAGGAAAGATGCCGGTAACAATAGAAGTGTTTATTATTTGAGTCAAGTAATATGCGGTAATGAAGAGAGAGTCCTTAAGGAAACGAAGAGGAATACCATCGGATCCAAATGATTTTGTTTCGTGCAAGCTCTTTATCGTTAAGATGAGTGTGTCAGTGTCTGTGGGTGTGGGGCGAAAGAGTGCTCCGTGTTCTTCGTGTGTGTGGTCTGCGAGGTGTCTGTCGTGTATGGCATTTTCCACTGGGGGACTGTTTTGTATGTTTAATAGCGTAGATTGTGTCTTTTCATATGTGTTTTTTCCCACGTTAGCAAAAAAAGCATTAAAATCTTCACACAAAGTTTCTGAGCTGCCAGGTAATTGATTGTTTGAGCTGTTCTTTTTATTGGGAATTAATTATTTTACAACTTTCCAGGTGGCAGACGTATTACCTTTGCAATCTTTGAGTTGGGACTGATAGTAATTATTTTTGGATATATTAATTAGGGTTTTTACGTGTTTCTTCAGGTATCTGTACCTATCTTGTAGTATTTTATCTTTTCTGTTGTTTTTGAGGTTACGTTGTGTTGTATTTCTGAGATTTATACATTCATTAATTTCATTGTTGATCCAGGGAGCAGGGGGTCGTTTTATTTCATGTGTTACCATTGGAGGAAGGTTGTCTAAGCATCTGGTGAACACTGAAGTTAGTATGCTCACTTGGTCATTAACATTATCCGTGTTTAATATTTCATTCAGTTCGGTGACGCTGTTTAGCAGGTTTTCGCAGAAAATATCTTTGTCATATAACTTTAAGTCTCTGAAAGTTTTTATAACTGGTATTCGTTTTGGCTATTTCATATTGACTGTGGCTGTGATAAGCTCGTGATCAGCGATAGGGTTAGGGATTACGTCACTGTGTAATATGAGGTCAGGGTTATTGGTTATTACTACATCCAGTAGTGTAGCAGTGGTGGGGGTTAGTCGTGTGGGTTTGCTTATTAGTTGTGTTAGTTTATTATTCTTTAATAAGCGTGAGAGTTTGCAAGCAGGCGAGAGAAGGTCGTCATTTAGATCGCCTAGTGTTAAGAAAGTTTTTTTATGAAGCATAATAGATCGTATAGTTTCAGTTATATGATCATATGAATTAGCGAGAGCCTTTGGGTGTCTGTAAATACATCCTACTATGACAGATGGTAATTTCCTGCACTGCACTCGGACCCATATGTCTTCAGTCCCTGTTTGTTTAGTTATTTTAGTGTCTATTATTTCAGAGGTAAGGGTATCACTAACATAGAGACAGACACCTGCACCTCGGCCGCCGTCGCACCTGAACACTTTATAATTGGGAATGTTGATGTATGTGTCGGGAGTGTAAGGGGAGAGCCATGTTTCACTGACGCAAAGAATGTCTGTATTTCTGTCACTCATTAACATTTTTATTTCATCAAAGTTTGCGAGTAGGGATTGGCCATTAATGTGATCTATGGTAAGACAGTCCTTGGAGTGTTGAGAGTTGTTAGGGTTTTCACTGCTGGCTTCACCCTCTTTGCCATATTCCTAGCGAGTGTATTAATTTGTTGCAGAGTCGACTTTTGTGGCCGTAATTAGAGAGAGAGAGAGAGAGAGAGAGAGAGAGAGAGAAAGAGAGAGAAAGTGTGAGAGGGGGGGTAAGAGTGGAAAGCCAACTTTATCAAAGGAGGAATTAAGTGGAAAAACAAGCTATTGGCAAAGATGACGGAGGAGGAGGAGAAGGAGGAGGAGGAGGAGAAGGAGGAGGAGGTAGAGGAGGAGGAGGAGGAGGAGGAGGAAGGCACTGTCCTCATCCCCCCACAAGCTGTCATTCTCCCGCTGTGCTTGTTTCTCATCCCCCCCTCTCTCTCTCTCTCTCTCTCGAAATGCGCGGCGTTAAACTCAAAAGTGTTCAATGCGTCAAAGACTTGGGGGTCAAAATCGCGTCAAACCTCAAATTCTCACAGCAATGCATCGATGCAGCAAATAAAGCGAACAGAATGTTGGGCTTCATTAAAAGAAACTTTGTATTCAAGAATAAAGATGTAATACTCCGCTCTACAACAGTTTAGTCAGACCCCACTTGGAATATGCGGTACAGTTTGGTCTCCCCACCATGCAAAGGATATTGCTAAATTAGAAGGTGTTCAGCGTCGGGCAACGAAAATGATCCTTCCTTGCGCAACAAATCCTACGAAGAAAGGCTTTCACCCTTAACATGTTCTCTCTTGAGAAACGTCGCCTCCGAGGAAAACTGATCGAATGTTTTAAAATACTTAATGGTTTCACGAATGTAGACAGATCAACATTGTTTATGATCGATGACACTTTGCGCACGAGGAACAATGGCGTAAAACTCAGATGTAGACAAGTAAATTCAGACTGCACAAATTTTCTGCACCAACGTTTAGTAGTGCGAGAATGGAATAAGCTTCCACCATCAGTGGTCCAGTGTAACACGATTGACTCCTTCAAAAATAAGCTCGACCGTCACTTCCTTCAACTTAATATCAACTAGAGTAGAAATGCAACGTTTTGGAGTCTTCTGATTAATGTAAAATCACTTAGGTTTAAGGACAGACCACCAAGTCTGGACCATGGGGTCTGTGTGGTCTGATTTTCTATGTAAATCTATGTAAATCTCTCTCTCTCTCTCTCTCTCTCTCTCTCTCTCTCTCTCTCTCTCTCTCTCTCTCTCTCCATTATCACGACTGTACCATAACCCATTCCACCCACCCTTCCATCCCTCCCCTCCCTCCCTCTTCACCTCCCCTTGAAAAGCTCCATTAAATTTCTTCCTGTCCATTCCTCCAATTTCCCAACCATAAATTCTCCCTTTGGTTGCACTACCCACCTGTATATCAATAGAGAAATTAATTACCAGCATCAACCTTCACCTGGCCGCAACGAGTCTCTCTCCCACTCTCTCTCCCTCCCTCTCCCTCTCTCTTATAGCATTGCCGCGACTCTAAGCTTCCCCGGCCGCGAGCTGTGTAATTATTATGGTATTGCTTTTTAATGGTTTAGTTCCGTTAGTGGGGCTTGTTTTGTATACTCACTCACTCACTCACTCACTCACTCACTCACTCACTCACTCACTCCCCTCCCTCCTCCTCCTCCCTCCTCCTCCTCACTCACTCACCACTCACTCACCTCCTCCTCACTCACCACTCACCACCACTCTCTCTCTCTCTCTCTCTCTCTCTCTCTCTCTCTCTCTCTCTCTCTCACTCTCCTCTCTCTCTCCTCTCTCTCTCTCTCTCTCCTCCTCACTCACTCACTCCTCCTCCTCCTTCCTTCAGGATGGATAGGGGTGCTGGTCTAGTGCTGGTCATTTCTTGTGTCAAGGCTTCAAAGTGTTGGTAGATTGATTTAACATTGTCCCAGTTGAAAAAGTCCTA
Source organism: Eriocheir sinensis (assembly GCF_024679095.1). Taxonomy (NCBI): domain Eukaryota; kingdom Metazoa; phylum Arthropoda; class Malacostraca; order Decapoda; family Varunidae; genus Eriocheir; species Eriocheir sinensis. The sequence goes on from NW_026111531.1 coordinate 239,191, forward strand.
AAACATGGGGCATGTCTTGGTCATTTCCTTGAGAAGACGTACAACTCTGTTCTGTTCAGTAATGACCCCTGGTGTTCTCCATAGGCAGCGTAGCTTGAATCATCTATCTCACCGTTGCCCCGGGTGAAGGCGGGGGCCGGAGATATGATGCTGACGCCGTTGTCTTTACTCCATTTTTCCAGTTCAAGGTTGAAGTCTGTTACTTTAGTCTGGAGTGTGTCTGGTTGCATGCTGGGGACAAGCTGGCTGACGAATATGTCCATGGAGCCATTTTTGCTCTTTAATTCACTGATGAGAGCGCCGAGGTTGTCTACGGCTGTGGTGGGGGTGGTGCTCTCCATTACATCAAAAAGTCCGCAGTATACGATACAATTTGTTGGTGTCCACGACAGTTTCTCCTGCACCCAGCACTTCATCAGGTCGAAGTTGGCTTCTTGCAGAGTGCGAATGGAGCAGCTTTGTAGGTCAGTGGCCCTAATCAGCTGTAGGTTGACATCTCCGAGCAGCAGTGTGGTGGCGTCGTGGGGTTGCTCCTTTCTGTTTTCGGTGGGCTGGTTGTTTTCTCCACATTCCTTTGTAGTTAGTTCCTTCATCTGCAGCTCTAGTCTGTTCACTCGTTCTTCTATGTCGGTTAGTTTGGTGGCGTTTGTTCTGGGGGGTGGAGGGGGTGGCGGAGGTGGTGGGGGGGGCGGAGCGGTTTGTGATGGAGGAGGCGGAGACTCGGGCCGGATTGGGCCAGGCGATGCCGAGGGTTGTAAAAGGTTCAAGGTGGCCTCGGTTGATCTCAGGCTTTCCGAGAGGGTCATACGTTTATACAGTTCCTGTACCATGTTGTTCATATCCTTTAGCTCTACACTGAGATGTTGTATTTTCCTCTCCTTTTTTTCAATATCACTCATGATGCTTGTAGAAAGTGAGGCGACGTCTGATCATAAGACATGGAGAAGATTCGGTCATGGAAACCCGTGAGGAGCCATCTTGCCAGCTGTATTTCTTACAAAAACAAACGTACAAAAATACAAGTGGTAGATATCTACCATCCTTTTCAAGTCTTAGCAAATGCATAAAACAATGCAATAAATCATACAAATGCTTTTTACTATTTTTTCTTATAAAAAGACTAGAAAAAATAATACTTGCATTTCTTAAAGAAATCAAAGAAAACTTGGCAGTAGCAAGGGGGACTGAACCAAGAAGCAGCCTGAGGCAAACCGCTCAATATTCATTGGTGTAATTTCATCCTTAACATACTCCCCACCATAGGAGCACTCAAGCTCCTATCAAAGAAAACATGTATAATCTCATCTTGTATCACAAACAACAAGTTCCTGTCACTGAACCAGTAACAATACCCATACATAAGTAACCCCACTATCAACAGGAAAACTTCACAAATCAAGAACAGCACGTGGCTTGACCACACGCCCCCTCTTTGTTATCTTTACATGTTCAAGAGATTCAGTTCCGTCATTCTCCCCTACTTCTTCATTGTCTTGTATATGGTGCTCCATGGGAACCTCTGAATTTTCTTTGGCACTGTTTGCATCATAGAAAATCTCTAAGTCATGTAATTTCTGAACAGGTCAAAACAAAACTCACTTGGCAGTTTTCACATTTACACACCTTACTATACCATCACTGCCAGGAAATAAATCAATAATAATGCCCAAAGGCCAATTCATCCTAGGCACATTATCTTCTCTTAACAACACAACAGAACCCTTCTTCACATTGCAATTAGGTTTAAATCCCTTCACTGTAGGTGGCAAATTCTTTAAATAGTCATCACTCCACATTTTCCAGAATTTGTCGAGTAGCCTTTTCCGAACAATTTCTCTTTCACTTAGGTCTTTATTACTGACATTTACTTGCTTATCAGAAATATGAGGCTGAAATCCTGCAACTCGACCAATCAGAAAATGTGAGGGTGTCAAAGGGTCACTTATATCAGGGTCTTCATTTACATAAGTAAGAGGTCTAGAATTGATGCGAGCCTCGACTTCAAACAAAGTTGTTGCAAGTTCACATAGTCAAACATCTAGTGCCAAGAGATTTCTTAAGAGCAGATTTCACAGACCTCACAGCCGCTCCACCAAACTCCCCACCATGGGGATCTGGGAGCAATGAATTTCCACTCAGGGCTGAACATACTAAAATATTGCTGAAGCATATTGGCAACACTTATAAAGGTCTTGGCATTATCTGAATATATCACAGATGGGAGTCCGCGCCTTGCAGAAAATCTGCGGATGGTCAAAATACAATCAGGCACTGAAAGTGAGTCCGCTAGCTCCAAGTGAACAGGTCTTGTGACAGCACAAGTAAATAATAATATATAGAATTTCCTAGATGGAAGATCAACTGCCAACAAAGGGTCTGCATAATCTAAACCAGTTATTGCAAAGGGGAAGGTAGATTTTACTCTTAATTATGGCAAGGGCTGATTACATGGTCTAGAGGCAAGTCTTTTGCAAGCAACACATTATTTACAAACTCTTTTGGCCAGTCGTCTCAATCCAGTAATTCAATAAGAGTTTCTAATGGTTGACATGAGGTATGAACACCAGCATGCTTCAAAGTTTATGCTGAAACCGCACTATGAGTTTAGCCACATGACAATTAGGAATTATAATGGGTGCTTGCTGTCATAACTCAGGTCAGAGTATTGTAATCTACCTTTGATTCTCAATAATCCAATAGAGTCTAGAAAGGGTTAAGTTCTTTTAAGGAAGAATTTCTCGGAAGAGATTTGCCTTGTGACAGAGCAATTATTTCTTTCTCATAGCTTTCTTTCTGAACACAGATAAAGATGTAGTCCCTAGCCTTACTCAACTCCTCATATGTAAGAGAGCCTGAATGTTTAATACCATTGGGTTTACAATTGTGAATGAATCTCTAACCCAGGCGACAATATTCAGAATCTTCGTGAAATCACTGTATCTACTAAAGGCAAATACAGATGTGGCTTTTTCACTAACAGTCACAGCCACTCCTTCTCCCTTATATTCCTCACTGGGAAGATCAAACTGGTGTGCCTCATCTTCAAATTTACTTTCAGCACTAACACGAGGAATTAGAAAGCCACTTGGGACCTCTCAGCCATATGTCATTTGAGATCAGTTGATCAGCCAGAACACCTCGTGTCATCAGATCTGCAGGGTTATCTGTACCAGGGCAATGGAACCGATTACTAGGGGATGTTAATGTTTGAATTTCATTTATTCTATTGGCAACAAACATTTTCCATTTCATGGGATTACCCTTTATCCAAGACAATGCCATCTTAGAATCTGTCCAGCAAACTAATTTTACGTTATCATTCAAGTGTAAGGCAGATTTTACAAACTTAATGAGACGAGCACTCAACAAGGCTCCAAGTAGTTCCAGCCGAGGCAAGGTAACCCGCTTGGTGGGAGCCACCTTTGTTCCAGACCTAACAAATGATACATGAAATTCCTCGTCTAATTTAGGTACACGCAGGTATATACAGGTACCATAACCTTTCTCAGAAGCATCACTGAATGCATGAACCTCCAAGCCTTCAAGTTCAACTGAACTTAAAGACAAACCTGGAAAGTAACACCTATGTATTTCAAAGATCTTAATAGTCTCAATACTATCAATCCACTGCTGAAACTTTGACTGCAAATCATGAGGTAAGATTTCATTCCAACCAAGTCCAAGATGCCAAATTTCCTTAAACATTATTTTAGCATACATAGTGAGGGGGCTTATCAAACCAAGTGGGTCAAACAGTCTAGCAATTAAACTCAATACATTTCTCTTGGTGAATCTTAAATCTAATTTATCACCCAGACTGAATCCTTTAAATGAAAACATCTTCTGAGGAGTTCCAAAACATTCCCAACAATTTTGTTACACCCTCAGTCTCAGGTTCAAAATACTGATTATGATGATTAATAAATAAAAAAAAATCATTGTTAGCGTGCCACTTGGATAAAGTTATAGCAGCATCTAATAATATACTCTGAGCCTCACTAAACATTTCACTGGCTTCTTCAACAGTATCTGCTCCTAAAAGCCAATCATCAACATACAAATTCTCTTTGAGCTCTTGTACTGTAACTTGATTACTGTAGGAATTTAAATGGGGTTTCATAGTGGCATTCAGTAAAAATGAACTACTGGTATTACCAAAGGGCACTCTTACAAACCTCATTACACGCACTATGTTGCCACACTGCCACAAAAAGCGGTGAACATCCTGATCAGGGCGTTGTACACCAATCTGCAAAAAAGCCTTCATAATGTCTGCTGTCAAGGCAATATTTCATCTTGTAAACCTTAATAATATTTCAACAAGATCAGGAATTAATGAAGGACCAGATTCCCAACAATCATTCAAAGAAATACCACCAGGTCCTGCTGCTGAGGCATCAAACACAGGCTTAGCCCTTGAGGAAACTTTGCCTTTAATTATAGGTCTATGTGGCATATAATGAGTGGAAAGAGGACTTTCTACTTCAGATAAAGGAACCTCAACAATAATATTGTCCTGCTCATAACTCGTGAGTACTTTGTCACATCCACTTTCAGATCAGTGTTGTTCTCAAATTTAGGTTGAGTACTGACAATCTCTTCCTTGCACATTTCTCATTATCAAGCAAACTTAACCTTGCATCTTGATTTTCCACGGCAGAGCAACCTCATACCTGCCATTAACATACTGAACTGTTTCCTCAAAAGTATCCAACACTGGGTCTTTTGTAGGGCTATCTTTCTCTTCATAAATACCTACATTTTCTACATTCCAAAACTTATGCAAATCAGAGTCATTGAAATGTTTAGCAGTATTTATGCATAACATCTGATGAGATACACTCACCTCATGGGCCTTCAAACAAGAACCAGACAAAATCCAACCAAACTTGGTTTTGTGGGCTACTAAATCCTCAGATTTCACAACACTGTCTGCTGAAACAAATCTCCAGTAATTATCCACACCAACCAGTATATCTAAAGTGAGGTCACGATCATGTCCATAGTCATCAGCTAACTGTAGATGTGAAAGGGGTTCTAAGAAATCATCAGGTACCCGTTGACGACTCAAGGGTGGACAAATGGACATAACTTCAACTGCTAATACAGAATGGTAATAACCCTGAGTGTCAATCAAATTCACATCATAGACATTCCGTTCCTTACTGCCTTGTGATTTCTTGTTACCAAAGGCTGAGTAAGAAGTATACTTAGATGTGACCCACTTAGGCTTGATCCTTCTCACAAAGTCATGACTTACATAGGTGGTATCTGCTCCTAAATCAAACATTACAGTAGCCTCAACAGAATCTCCACCATTTGTTAGAACTTTAATTTTAGCTGTCTGCAATACAGTAGCCCTTTTAACTTTCTGCTCATGAGAGATGCCAACATGCTCAACAGTACCAGTATTTATTGTCTCACTTGACTGAACACTTACTTGGTCATTAGATTTTTTGGTGACAATCTGTTTACCTGAAGAGTTATTAGTTTCCACACAAGGTTGGCCAGCCCTACAAAACAACACGTTGTGATGCCCATTACAAACAGTACACTTCACCTTACCCCTACAGACTTTGGAAACATGTCCTTTGAGAAGACACTTAAAACACAGTCCTTCTTGCTTAACTTTCTCCTCTCGGTCATGTATACCCAACTTAGGTATCTGCCAACACTTCTCAGACTTGTGTCGCTTCTGACAAAACGCACACTGTAGTGGGAATTCTTCAGCTGAAGTCTGCAGGGCTGAAGCTGAACTAACTTTTTTTCTTTCAACGTCCCCCTTTTTTCTTTCGACGTCTTGCCGTACGGTGTTCCTTTCCATGGACAAATCCTTAAAGGTTTCTGACCTCTCACGACGCTGGATCTCGGTTTGTAGGAACTTCAGTAGCCACTCCAAGTCAGCTTCATGTCCGGAACTTTCCCTAGACCATTCCAAGCGTATATCTTGTGGAAGTCGAGATAGGATGACTGGAGTTAACACCACGCCATACTGGTCACCCTTGATCCCAAGGCCTTCCAAGCTTCTTACATGACATAACAGCTGGTCTTGTAACTTCCACAGGGAATCACATGGATTAGCTCCCTTGGCTCTGGGTGTCAGGGAAACATTCAGTAAACCTTGCACATGGGTAAAAATTATTCTCTCAGGACGACCGAATCTTTTTTTCAGAAGGTCACAGGCCACCTTATAGTTAGCAGAAGAAAGAGCCAAGCCCTGGATGACAGATCGTGCCTCTCCTTGAAGCACTGACTGCAAGTAACTAAATTTACTTACATCTGGCAGCTCACTTTGGTCAACTAGAGCCTCAAATCTGTCCCAGAAAGACTGCCATTCAGTTAACTCACCAGAATACTTAGGGAGCGCTAGTCTAGGTAATTTCACCTCTGACCTTTCCTTACTAGAAACAGATGAACTGTCATTCTCAACTCTCGTACCTTTCAAGCGTTTAGCTGCCTCGGCTCTAGTCTTCCTGGCAAGCTTGTGAAACTTATCAGTTTCATCCATGTCTGCCTCCAACTCGTCAGACTCATCCAACAATAACTCAACTTCCGCCTGACGGTCGTCAAAGACTGCAAGCCTCTGGTCAAAAACACTAACAGCAGCATCCAACAACTCAAAGCTGGTAGTGTCATCCTCAAATAATTCCTGCATTTCCTTGACACTACGAGTGACCCAGCCTCTCGCTGCGGCCCTCCTCTTCTTGGCTGCCTTCACGTCTTCAGACATCGTACTCACTGCTTATCCGGGTCCAAATACCTTCTTGTCCACTTCATCTAAAGGATTCCCGGGTCTGGGCACCAAATTGTAGAAAGTGAGGCGACGTCTGATCATAAGACATGGAGAGGATTCGGTCATGGAAACCCGTGAGGAGCCATCTTGCCAGCTGTATTTCTTACAAAAACAAACGTACAAAAATACAAGTGGTAGATATCTACCATCCTTTTCAAGTCTTAGCAAGTGCATAAAACAATGCAATAAATCATACAAATGCTTTTTACTAATTTTTCTTATAAAAAGACTAGAAAAAATAATACTTGCATTTCTTAAAGAAATCAAAGAAAACTTGGCAGTAGCAAGGGGGACTGAACCAAGAAGCAGCCTGAGGCAAACCGCTCAATATTCATTGGTGTAATTTCATCCTTAACAATGCTATTTAGTTTCTCCTCCATGTAGTCATGAGACATAGAGGTTGGTTTATTAGACATGTTCAGTAAGGCGGGGTTTTCACCGTTTGGCATAGGGAGAGGGAGGTTTCTGTTGGTCAGTTCTCTTGCTATTTTGTACGCGAGCTTGTCTTTCGTGTCCCACACATTTGATAGTTCAAGCTCTCTACACTTTCTCTGAAGTTGAATTTTTGTGAAGTTTTGAATCAGGAAGTCAACTGAAGGTTGAATGGAAGACGATTCGCTGCTCTCATTTTCGGTGTTTTCGGCGTGAGGGGATGTGGTTGAGGCAGAGGTGGGCGCCATGTCAGGGGTCAAGTGTCAAGAGAGAGAGAGAGAGAGAGAGACTCATAGATACATACATATGCACACGCAATACGGTATGTGTTGGGGGGGGGAAGAGTAGGGGACTAGATATAATATCAACTGATTAAATAATTACATAAGCATTATACCTGTTAAAATGGTCTCTCTCTCTCTCTCTCTCTCTCTCTCTCTCTCTCTCTCTCTCTCTCTCTCTCTCTCTCTCATTGAACCCTCCAGTACCTCTATTACCAAGCTTCAAGATAACCTAAGAGTCCTTAGTTTTAAATGCGCGTAGCCTAAGAAACAAATTTGATGAACTGCGATGTCCTGCTCTGACAGAAAACTTTGACGTAATTGCTATAACCGAAACATTTATCGACACCACTAATATTGATTTAAGTTCCGAATACAACATAGATGCCTACAGATTCTTCAACAATGATCGTGTAAACCGTAGAGTGGGTGGTGTCGCCCTTTTTGTCAAAAGCTACTTGCAACCTACTGACAAAACACCAAGAAACAGTAACGTTGAACATTTGTGCGTGCGGAGTAAACATTGCAAAAGTCAATTTAAATATATCTGTCACTTACAGGCCTCCGGGGCAATCACTTGATGGCGATCTTGAAATGTACAGCGTCTTAAGGCAGTCACTTAATAACAGCGACTCACTGATACTAGGAGACTTTAACCTCCCCCATATCGACTGGGCGACACTGTCGGGTACAGAAGGTGAGTCCCATAGAATGATCGAATTTCTAGAGGAAAATTATCTAAGCCAAATGGTTTCTGAACCAACTCGACAAAATAACATACTTGACCTTGTTATAGCGACCCAAGATAACCTAGTCAGTAATGTCACGGTAGGAGAACACCTCGGTTCCTGCGATCATAAACTAGTGCGCGTTGACATTAGAGCTCAAACATCGGTGACTGAAAATAAAGTTAAGGTGCCCAATTTCAAAAGAGCCAACTTCGTAGAAATCCGACGAAAACTAATAGATATGCAACTATCAGATGACGGCAATGCAGAGGACGCCTGGCTAAACTTTAAAAATCACTTACTCACTCAGCAGGACACATTTGTCCCTTTGTGCGAGAAGCGAATTAACACTAATAAAAGTCCACATTGGTTTAATAGAGAAATTACACACTCATTCAAGGAGAGAAAATTGTCTTTCAGGTTAACGAAAGACCAAAGCAATCCCAAAACCCTTAGACTTTACAATGATGCAAGGCGAAGAGTAAAAGATTAGTGCATCAGGCAAAGCGTAGATATGAAGAAAATATTGCAGCCAACTGTAAAAATAATCCGAAATCCTTCTTCAGTTACATAAACAACAGAAAGGCGATCAGAAGTGGAATTGGACCTTTAACAAACAGCGACGGTGCACTAGTGACTGACAGCCAACACGTTGCAAACCTATTAAATAATTACTTTTCCTCGGTGTTTAATAATAACAGTCCTCCCACCACCACCACCAACACCAGTACTAATGTAAATCCCGAGCATGCATTGTCTAACTTTGAAATAAAACCCGATGAAGTCCTTAAAGCCCTCAAATCACTTAAAACAAATAAAAGTCCTGGACCTGATAAAGTATATCCAACTCTGCTGAAAGAAACAAAGTGCGAAATACTCTCCTCCCTCACAACCGTATTCAATATGTCCTTGCGACAAGGCATTGTCCCTTCAGATTGGAAAAAGGCTAACGTGACACCAATTTTTAAGAAAGGAGACAAAAAAGTACCAGGTAATTACAGGCCCATTAGTCTAACTTCGGTTGTAGGTAAGCTACTTGAGGGCATAATTAGAGACAAAATTGTGAGTTACCTTGAAAGCCACTCATTAATTGGGGACTCACAACATGGCTTCCGAAACAAAAGATCCTGCCTATCAAATCTATTAACCTTTTATAACGACCTCTTCACTATTTATGACGTAACCAAATCACTGGACGTAGTCTATCTTGATTTCCAGAAAGCGTTTGATAAAGTCCCGCATCATAAATTACTTTACAAATTAAAGCAAATAGCTATTGACGGTCAGGTAAACCAATGGATCGCGAATTGGTTGAGCAACAGACAACAAAGACTAGTGATTGACGGATTTAACTCAGAGTGGGCGCCGGTCACTAGTGGCGTCCCTCAGGGCTCGGTTCTTGGCCCAGTGCTCTTCATTATTTACATCAATGACGTGGATGTTGGACTCAATAACCGCATTAGTAAATTTGCAGACGACACAAAGATTGGTTACTCGGTTCTCACTGACGAAGACAGGCAAAGCCTCCAAGAGGATTTGCACAAAATTTCAGCTTGGTCGGATAGATGGGTGATGCCCTTCAACGTAGACAAGTGCCAGGTCCTTCAAGTTGGAACGAGGAATAAGAAGTTTGATTACGAAATGCGCGGCGTTAAACTCAAAAGCGTTCAATGCGTCAAGGACTTGGGGGTCAAAATAGCGTCAAACCTCAAATTCTCACAGCAATGCATCGATGCAGCAAATAAAGCGAACAGAATGTTGGGCTTCATTAAAAGAAACTTTTTATTTAAGAATAAAGATGTAATACTCCCTCTCTACAACAGTTTAGTCAGACCCCACTTGGAATATGCGGTACAGTTTTGGTCTCCCCACCATGCAAAGGATATTGCTAAATTAGAAGGTGTTCAGCGTCGGGCAACGAAAATTATCCCTTCCCTGCGCAACAAATCCCACGAAGAAAGGCTTTCTACCCTTAACATGTTCTCTCTTGAGAAACGTCGCCTTCGAGGAAAATTGATCGAATGTTTTAAAATACTTAATGGTTTCACGAATGTAGACAGATCAACATTGTTTATGATCGATGACACTTTGCGCACGAGGAACAATGGCGTAAAACTCAGATGTAGACAAGTAAATTCAGACTGCACCAAATTTTTCTTCACCAACGTTGTAGTGCGAGAATGGAATAAGCTCCCACCATCAGTGGTCCAGTGTAACACGATTGACTCCTTCAAAAATAAGCTCGACCGTCACTTCCTTCAACTTAATATCAACTAGAGTAGAAGTGCAACGTTTTGGAGTCTTCTGATTAATGTAAAATCGCTTAGGTTTAAGGACAGACCACCAAGTCTGGACCATGGGGTCTGTGTGGTCTGATTTTCTATGTAAATCTATGTAAATCTCTCTCTCTCTCTCTCTCTCTTTCTCTTTCTCTCTCTCTTTCTCTCTCTCTTTCTCTCTCTCTTTCTCTCTCTCTCTCTCTCTCTCTCTCTCTCTCTCTCTCTCTCTCTCTCTCTCTCTCTCTCTCTCTCTCTCTCTCTCTCTCTCTCTCTCTCTCTCTCTCTCTCTCTCTCTCTCTCTCTCTCTCTCTCTCTCTCTCTCTCTCTCTCTCTCTCTCATTTATCTCTATCTCACTTTCTTTGGCTCCATGTTTATATACGTAAAACTGATGTGCACTCCAGCATCTCGTTTTCATGTAAACCTGTTTTTGTATCTGTACATTATTAAAGTAATATTTAGTACTCCGCTCACACCCACCCACACGCACACCCATTACCCACCCACCCACCCACCTACACCCATGTAACCCCACACCCACCCACCCACCCCACACCCACACCCACCCACCCACACCCATAGCTCACCCCCACCAACCCACACCCACACCCCTAACCCACACCCACCCCACCCACACCCCCCCACCCACCACACCCACCCACACACCCACAATAACACCCATAACCCACACCCACTCACCCACACCTATAGCTCACACCCCACACCCACACCCACACACCCACCCACCCCACCCAACCACACCCATAACCCACCCACACCCACACCCATAACCCACACCCACCCAACCACCCATAACCCTGCCCACCCACACCCACCCCCATAACCCACACCCACCCACCCACACCCAAAACCCACCCACCCCCACACCCATCCCCCCCCACATACCCCTCCCCCCCTCCCCCCCACACACATACATACATACAGACATATATATATATATATATATATATATATATATATATATATATATATATATATATATATATATATATATATATATATATATATATATATACATACATACATACAGACACAGAGAGAGAGAGAATGAATGAATGAATGCGGTGCTACGCTCCCCGAGGCCACGCCTGTCTGCTTTGCTGCATGGTGACGGAAGTGTGTTCACACTATCCAACACTGACAGGCTCCGGGCCGGGCCGTACCGGCGCGGACCTGCAAAATATTCTCTCCGACAATCCCGACCGGCAAGTGGTGGTGACGGTCCGCGCCGGGGACGTGCAGGTCCGTAGTGGTGTGAACACAACACTGGGTTTCCCACTGAAGAATATTTTGTCGTCCGGAACGGTGCGGTACGGACCGGTCATTTTACGTATGGTGTGAGTCAGCCTTTGCCGACCCGAGATGACCCACAAACTACTTCAGCCAATTCTTTTTTCTTTTTTTTTGTCTTCTTTTCCTTCTCTTTTAAAACTTCTGTTTCTTTTTCTTTATTATTTCACCTTACTCCTTCCTTTAAACAACTTCTCTTATCTAATCTTTCATCAATCCATTTACTTTTTTTTTACTTTTTCTCTTTTTTTCAACTTTTTCTTCATCGTTTAACTTTCTCTTTTCACCCATTTTCTTCACTTTACTGTTTCTTCAACTTCACTTTTCTTCTGTCAATCAACTTATCTAACGTTTTCTCAACACATTTATTTTTTGTCCTCATTTTCTTTATATTTTATATTTTTTAAATTTCTCTACTATGTATTTTTCCTTCTTTTTCCTACCTGACTGTGCTCATCCTGAACAGCTTCGCTTCTCTTCCTTCGGATACTTCATCAACTGTTTCCTCATCGCATTACCTTTTTCCGCTACTCTTTGTTTTTTCCATTTTTTTATTTAACCAGTTTTTCCACAACGAGACAATTCGTTCATTAACTTTTTTCTCCTAACTGTTCTTCCTATTTTTAGTCCCTCCTTTCCCTCATCTTCATTTAATTAACGTTTTGTCTGATGGTTAAACCTCCTAACTTTTCCCCTGAGCTCTTTTCATTAGAGTTTCTACCATATCATTTGGTCGTCGTCATTACATATTAACCTTCCCGCGCCTTCCTTACCATAATCATTTAATTCAATCCTTCGTATTGAGCATCATAAAGTACGGATTAAAGATATGGGGATATAGTGCTGCATGCCATATCCAGCAGGTGCAACAACAGCCAAAGTTGCGCTTGGTGCAATAAATTTGACCATGCAACACCATATATAGGGGAGCTAAAGTGGCTGAAGATATGTGATATGTACAAGTACGAGTCGGGAATCACTGTGAATAATGTAATGAGTTAAAGATTGCCGGGTTGGTTGTTCTCGCTCCCTAAGGTGAGTGAGACTCGCGATGTCAACACAAGACATCAACACCAACTACTTGTTCCCAAAACTAGAACTTGTATAGGAGACAGGTCTCTACTGGTAGCTGGACCTAAACAGCCTACCTGATCACGTGAAGGACACCAAATATGTCTATTTTCAAAAGAGAGTTGAAAAAACTATCTTTTTAATTTTCAACGAACAGACTTTCTCCAAGTCGTGACTACACTCAAGTATATGATATTTTTTTTATTATACATTTTATGACAACATTCTTGTATATGGCTATTATATTATCTTACGACAACGTGTACGCACATTCCTATTTTATTAGTATTATATAATTTTATTCTTGTTTACGGAAAACCTTATGTCTTATATTTTCAAGATCTAGGTTTTATATTGCATCGTTTACTATTATCTTATTTCCTATTTTATCTGTATATCTTAACTTGATATAAGGTCCTAGTATAGAAACCCCGGTATGTTTTTTCGCTCTGTACTTGGATGTTTTCGTCACAATGTATGCCAGTAATAACCAGGGCAGTAGCAAGAAGTAGTGAGCCCCCCCAATAAAAAAAATATATATGTGGGGCCCCATACAGACAACCGAGTTTTACATTTTTTCAGTAATAGTAAGGAGTACAGCTATTAAAAAAAACAATGAATGATGATGTTATATATTTAAGTGGTGCTGAGCCGGGCACAACGTGGGGGCACGACTGATAAGCAAGCCTATCAGAGTACAAAAATAATGTTTCTCTTGACAAAGTATGATGATTTAAATGCAAAACGATCATTAAAAGGCTTTTTTCGAGCTTTGTGGTTTGCAAACTTATTAACCAAAGCATCAAAATCACGAGATCTAGCAACATCATGTTCAATGAAGATGATTCCTAGAGCAGAGAGCCTCTCATCTGACATTGTTGACCGCAAAATATTTTTTTTTATTATTTTCTTTCTATTAAAGCTTCTCTCTGCACTGGCAACAGTAACTGGAGTTGTTAACATAGCTCTCAACACAATTCCAGTGTTTGGGTATATTTCCCGAAGATTATTACTACAAATATATGTTAAGAAATCTTTAGCAGTAACAAGAGTTTTTTCCCTACTGACAACAGTAATGATCGAAATGTCTCAACTCCATTTCCAGTTCAGGTGCATCAATGTCTCCCATTATTTCCTCATAGTTCTTGCATCGAATGTGAAGCTTGTTTTCGTCAATACACTGCTTGAATTGCTTTGTATTTTACAAAAAAGCCAAACAGGTTATGCCACTCCATAAGCTGACTAATTCCCGAGTTGACGGATGATATAACCTGATCTACTACAACAAAGAAGAACTGACCTTTTTTGTTATCCTCAGATAAGATACTTTCATTGCGACACATAGTCAAACATGCTTTTTTTTTCTTCGTGTACGCGTCTGCGGAAATACTTTGGCTACATTCACCTGCTCAGCTATTTCCGATGCATTAAGATTTTTTATTTTTTACAACAAAGGAGGCAGCTCAAGGGCACAAAAAAGGAAACAATAATAAAAAAGCCCGCTACTCGCTGCTCCTAAAAAAGAATCATAAGAGGTGGCCGAAAGAGAGGTCAATTTCGGAAGGAGAGGTGTCCTGATAACTTTCTCTTGAAAGAGTTCAAGTCGTAGGCAGGAGGAAATACAGATGAAGGAAGATTGTTCCAGAGTTTACCAGCGTGAGGGATGAAAGAGTGAAGATGCTGGTTAACTCTTGCATAAGGGGTTTGGACAGTATAGGGATGAGCATGAGTAGAAAGTCGTGTGCAGCGGGGCCGCGGGAGGGGGGGAGGCATGCAGTTAGCAAGTTCAGAAGAGCAGTCAGCGTGGAATTATCGATAGAAGATAAAAAGAGGCAACATCGCGACGGAATTCAAGAGGTAGAAGACTATCAGTAGGAGGAGGAGAGCTGATGAGACGAAGAGCCTTAGACTCCACTCTGTCCAGAAGAGCTGTGTGAATGGAGCCCCCACACGTGAGATGCATACTCCATACGAGGGCGGACAAGGCCATTTGTATATGGATGTTACCTGCGCGGGGGAGAAGAACTGGCGGAGACGACACAAAACGCCCAACCTCGAGGAAGCTGATTTACCGAGAGAGGAGATGTGAAGTTTCCAGTTGAGATTTTGAGTTAAGGATAGACCGAGGATGTTTAGTGTTGAAGATGGTGATAGCGAAGAATAGGGGATAGGTGTTTGGAAGTTTGTGTCGAGTTGAGAGGTGGGGAAATTGAGTTTTTGAGGCATTGAAGGACACAAGGTTCCTTCTGCCCCAATCGGAAATGATAGCAAGGTCTGAGATTAAGCGTTCTGCAGCCTCCAGTCTGGAGTCGTGTACTTCCTGTTGTGATGGGCTTCTATTGAAAGAAGTTGAATAATGCAGAGTGGAGTCGTCGGCGTATGAGTGGACGGGACAGTTTGTTATGGAAAAAAGATCATTGATGAATAACACGAAAAGAGTGGGTGATAGGACAGAGCCCTGTCGAACACCACTGTTGATAGGTTTAGGGGAAGAACAGTGACCGTCTACCACCGCAGAGATGGAACGACCGGAAAGGAAACTGGAGATAAAGGACAGAGAGAGGGATAGAATCCAAAAGAGGGCAATTTAGAAGGAAAAGACTTGTGGCAGACTTTATCGAAGGCTTTCGATATGTCTAGCGCAAAAGAGAAAGTTTCACCGAAACGGCTAAGAAAGGATGACCAAGAGTCAGTTAAGAGAGCAAGAAGATCGCCAGTAGAACGCCCCTTGCGGAACCCATACTGGCGATCAGATAGAAGGTTAGAAGTGGAAAGGTGCTTTTGAATCTTCCGATTAAGGATTGATTCAAAAGCTTTAGATAGACAGGAAAGTAAAGCTATAGGGCGGTAGTTTGAGGGATTGGAACGGTCACCCTTCTTTGGCACAGGCTGTACAAAGGCATACTTCCAGCAGGAAGGAAAGGTAGATGTTGATAGGCAGAGACGAAAGAGTTTGACCAGGCAGGGTGTCAGCAAGGAAGCACAGTTTTTAAGGACATTAGGAGGCACTCCATCAGGTCCATAAGCCTTCTGAGAGTTGAGGCTAGAGAGGGCATAGAAAACATCATTTGGAAGAATCTTAATAACAGGCATAAAGGAGTCAGAGGGGGGATGAGTAGGAGGTATATGCCCAGAATCGTCCAAGGTGGAGTTCTTACAGAAAGTTTGAGCGAAGAGTTCAGCCTTAGAGACAGATGAGACGGCAGTGCTGACGTCAGAGTTAATGAGAGGAGGGAAAGAGGAAGAAGTGATATTGGAGGATATATTTTTGGCTAGATGCCAGAAGTCACGGGAAGAATTAGAAGAAGTAAGGTGTTGACATTTTCTATTGATAAAAGAAGTTTTGGTAAGTCGGAAAATAGATTTGGCACGATTCCGGGCTGAAATGTAAAGGTCATAGTTAGCGGGAGTTCGAAGGCTCTGGAACCCCTTGTGAGCTGCCTCTCTATCTTTAATAGCACGAGAACAAGCATGATTAAACCAAGGCTCTTTAGCATGAGGAGTAGAAAAAGAACGTGGAATGTATGCCTCCATTCCAGAGACAATCACTTCTGAGATGCGTTGGGCACACAGAGAAGGGTCTCTCTCCTGGAAGCAGTAATCATTCCACGGGAAACCGGAAAAGTACATCCTCAGGTCGTCCCACCGAGCTGAAGCAAAATCCCAGAAGCATCGCCTCTTCGGTGGGTCCAGAGGATGTACAGGAGCGATAGGACAGGAAACAGAAATACGGTTATGATCGGAGGAGCCCAACGGAGAGAACAGTTTGACAGAGTAAGCAGAAGGATTAGAGGTAAGGAAGAGGTCTAGAATGTTGGGCCTGTATCCAAGACGGTCGGGAATACGTGTAGGGTGCTGAACCAACTGCTCTTGGTCGTTGAGGAGAGCAAAGTTGTAGGCTTGTTCACCAGGCTGGTCAGTGAAAGAGGATGAAAGCCAAAGCTGGTGGTGAACATTGAAATCTCACAAGATGGGGATTTCATCGAAGGGAGAGTGAGACAAGATGTGCTCCACTTTAGAATTCAAATAGTCAAAGAATTTTACATAGTTAGTAGAGTTAGGTGAGAGATAAACAGCAGATATGTATTTAGTAATAGAATGACAATAAAGTCTTAGCCAGATGGTGGAAAATTCAGAAGAGTCAAAGTCGTGGGCACGAGAGCAAGTGATGTCGTTGCACACGTAGGCGCAACATCCAGCTTTGAATTGAATTTTAGGATAGAGATAGTAGGAGGGAACAGAGTAGAGGTTGCTGTCAGTAGCCTCAGCCACCTGTGTTTCGGTAAGGAAGAGAAGATGAGGTTTAGAGGAGGAGAGATGGTGTTCCACAGAATGAAAATTAGAACGAAGACCGTGAATGTTGCAGAAATTGATAAGGAGGAGGTTCGAGGATTTATCAGGACACCTCTCGGGTCGGCAGCCAGAAGAGGAGTCCTTCCTGGGGGTATTTATGGTCCCCCCCCACAGGCGGCAGCTGTATTATACCCTGTATTGCGATACTGTTCAAAGAATGCCATAGTAGTAGTCACCCCTGCCTGCAACACACCAATTGTTATGTCTGATGACTGAATAAGCTTGCTGGTCTTATTGATATGAAATAAAAAGTCATACCATAAGCAAACTGCTGATAGAAATGGCCATTAGCTCAATATGTCCATGAGTGCACCTGCTCCTGTGGCCACGCCATCTTTTTTCTCGTGAGCATATTCTCTCAGCACTGATAAGGCATTGTTAATTTCCTTCATATGATATCGGAGTGGTTTAACAGCTTCAATTCGTGACTCCCACCTGTTACCTGATGGACCTTTAACTGTAATAGGCAAACATTCTTCAAAAATAGCCCATCGAGATGTAGATGAGCTAAATATCACATACATTATTCTGTTCATGATGCCCAAAAATTCAATGGCATAATTTGAGGATTTCGCTGCATCTACAATCACCAAATTCCAGGTATGAGCCACGCAGTACACACAAAGCACGTTGATTCGGTTCTAATGTACGTGCTTGTACTCCTTTATTCTTTCCACTCATGTTAGCACCATGATCGTAAGCTTGTCCTCTCATATCAGATATATCTATCCCAACCCCATTCACCTTGTCAAGGAATGAGTTCAGTAAACCGTCACCAGTTGTATCATGCACATTCAGGAAACCAAAAAAGGCCACACGAATTTTAATCTCTCTCTCTCTCTCTCTCTCTCTCTCTCTCTCTCTCTCTCTCTCTCTCTCTCTCTCTCTCTCTCTCTCTCTCTCTCTCTCTCTCTCTCTCTCTCTCTCTCTCTCTCTCTCTCTCTCTCTCTCTCTCAGGCAAAGGCAAAGCCTCCAAGAGAATTTGCACAAAATTTCAGCTTGGTCGGATAAATGGAGATGCCCTTTAACGTAGACAAGTGCCAGGTCCTTCAAGTAGGAACAAAAAATAAGAAGTTCGATTACGAAATGCGCGGCGTTAAACTCATAGGAGCTCAATGAGTTAAGGACCTGGGGGTCAAAATCGCGTCAAACCTCAAATTCTCACAGCAATGCATCGATGCAGCAAATAAAGCAAACAGAATGTTGGGCTTCATTAAAAGAAACTTCTTATTCAAGAATAAAGATGTAATACTTCCGCTCTACAATAGTTTAGTCAGACCCCACTTGGAATATGCGGTACAGTTTGGTCTCCCCACCATGCAAAGGATATTGCTAAGCTAGAAGGTGTTCAGCGTCGAGCAAAAAAAAAATGATCCCTTCCTTGCGCAACAAATCCTACGAAGAAAGACTTTCGACCCTTAACATGTTCGCTCTTGAGAAACGTCGCCTCCGAGGAAAACTGATCGAATGTTTTAAAATACTTAATGGTTTCACGAATGTAGACAGATCAACATTGTTTATGATCGATGACACTTTGCGAACGAGGAACAATGGCGTAAAACTCAAATGTAGACAAGTAAATTCAGACTGCACCAAATTTTTCTTCACCAACGTTGTAGTGCGAGAATGGAATAAGCTCCCACCATCAGTGGTCCAGTGTAACACGATTGACTCCTTCAAAAACAAGCTCAACCGTCACTTCCTTGAGATTAATATTTACTAGAGTAGAAAAGCAACGTTTTGGAGCCATCTGATTAATGTAAAATCACTTAGGCTTAAGGATAGACCACCTAATCTGGACCATGGGGTCTGTGTGGTCTGATTTTCTATGTAGTTCTGTGTAATTCTCTCAATCTCTCTCTCTCTCTCTCTCTCTCTCTCTCTCTCTCTCTCTCTCTCTCTCTCTCTCTCTCTCTCTCTCTCTCTCTCTCTCTCTCTCTCTCTCTCTCTCTCTCTCTCTCTCTCTCTCTCTCTCTCTCTCTCTCGACTCACTGATACTAGGAGACTTTAACCTCCCCCATATCGACTGGGCAACACTGTCGGGTACAGAAGGTGAGTCCCTCAGAATGATCGAATTTCTAGGGAGACTTTAACCTCCCCCATATCGACTTGGCAACACTGTCGGGTACAGAAGGTGAGTCCCTCAGAATGATCGAATTTCTAGAGGAAAATTATCTAAGCCAAATGGTTTCTGAACCAACTCGACAAAATAACATACTTGACCTTGTTATAGCGACCCAAGATAACCTAGTCAGTAATGTCACGGTAGGAGAACACCTCGGTTCCTGCGATCATAAACTAGTGCGCGTTGACATTAGAGCTCAAACATCGGTGACTGAAAATAAAGTAAAGGTGCCCAATTTCAAAAGAGCCAACTTCGTAGAAATCCGACGAAAACTAATAGATATGCAACTATCAGATGACGGCAATGTAGAGGACGCCTGGCTAAGCTTTAAAAATCACTTACTCACTCAGCAGGACACATTTGTCCCCTTGTGCGAGAAGCGAATTAACACTAATAAAAGTCCACCTTGGTTTAATAGCGAAATTAAACACTCAGTCAAGGAGAGAAAATTGTCTTACAGGTTAAAGAAAGAGCAAAGCACGCCCGAAAACATTAGACTTTACAATGATGCCAGGCGACGAGTTAACAGATTAGTGCGTCAGGCAAAGCGTAGATATGAAGAAAATATTGCAGCCAACTGTAAAAATAATCCGAAATCCTTCTTCAGCTACATAAACAACAGAAAGGCGATCAGAAGTGGAATTGGACCTTTAACAAACAGCGACGGTGCACTAGTGACTGACAGCCAACACGTTGCAAACCTATTAAACAATTACTTTTCCTCGGTGTTTAATAATAGCAGTCCTCCCGCCACCACCAACAACACCAGTACTAATGTAAATCCCGAGCATGCATTGTCTAACTTTGAAATAAAACCTGATGAAGTCCTTAAAGCCCTCAAATCACTTAAAACAAATAAAAGTCCTGGACCTGACAAAGTATATCCAACTCTGCTGAAAGAAACAAAGAGTGAAATACTCTCCTCACAACCGTATTCAATATGTCCTTGCGACAAGGCATCGTCCCTTCAGATTGGAAGAAGGCTAACGTGACACCGATTTTTAAGAAAGGAGACAAAAAAGTACCAGGTAATTACAGGCCCATTAGTCTAACTTCGGTTGTAGGTAAGCTACTTGAGGGCATAATTAGAGACAAAATTGTGAGTTACCTTGAAAGCCACTCATTGATTGGGGACTCACAACATGGCTTTCGAAACAAAAGATCCTGCCTATCAAACCTATTAACCTTTTATAACGACCTCTTCACTGTTTATGACGTAACCAAATCACTGGACGTAGTCTATCTTGATTTCCAGAAAGCGTTTGATAAAGTCCCGCATCATAAATTACTTTACAAATTAAAGCAAATAGGTATTGACGGTCAAGTAAACCAATGGATCGCGAATTGGTTGAGCAACAGACAACAAAGAGTAGTGATTGACGGATTTAACTCAGAGTGGGCGCCTGTCACTAGTGGCGTCCCTCAGGGCTCGGTCCTTGGCCCAGTGCTCTTCATTATATACATCAACGACGTGGATGTTGGACTCAATAACCGCATTAGTAAATTTGCAGACGACACAAAGATTGGTAACTCGGTTCTGACTGACGAAGACAGGCAAAGCCTCCAAGAGGATTTGCACAAAATTTCAGCTTGGTCGGAGAGATGGGAGATGCCTTTTAACGTAGACAAGTGCCAGGTCCTTCAAATTGGAACGAGGAATAAGAAGTTCGAATACGAAATGCGCGGCGTTAAACTCAAAAGCGTTCAATGCATCAAGGACTTGGGGTCAAAATCGCGTCAAACCTCAAATTCTCACAGCAATGCATCGATGCAGCAAATAAAGCGAACAGAATGTTGGGCTTCATTAAAAGAAACTTTGTAGTCAAGAATAAAGATGTAATACTCGCTCTACAACAGTTTAGTCAGACCCCACTTGGAATATGCGGTACAGTTTGGTCTCCCACCATGCAAAGGATATTGCTAAATTAGAAGGTGTTCAGCGTCGGGCAACGAAAATGATCCCTTCCTTGCGCAACAAATCCTACGAAGAAAGGCTTTCTACCCTTAACATGTTCTCTCTTGAGAAACGTCGCCTCCGAGGAAAACTGATCGAATGTTTTAAAATACTTAATGGTTTCACGAATGTAGACAGATCAACATTGTTTATGATCGATGACACTTTGCACGAGGAACAATGGCGTAAAACTCAGATGTAGACAAGTAAACTCAGACTGCACCAAATTTTTCTTCACCAACGTTATAGTGCGAGAATGGAATAAGCTTCCACCATCAGTGGTCCAGTGTAACACGATTGACTCCTTCAAAAATAAGCTCGACCGTCACTTCCTTCAACTTAATATCAACTAGAGTAGAAATGCAACGTTTTGGAGTCTTCTGATTAATGTAAAATCACTTAGGTTTAAGGACAGACCACCAAGTCTGGACCATGGGGTCTGTGTGGTCTGATTTTCTATGGAAATCTATGTAAATCTCTCTCTCTCTCTCTCTCTCTCTCTCTCTCTCTCTCTCTCTCTCTCTCTCTCTCTCTCTCTCTCTCTCTCTCTCTCTCTCTCTCTCTCTCTCTCTCTCTCTCTCTCTCTCTCTCTCTCTCTCACTTCCCGTCACCTTCCCCCCCCTCCACAATGCATGGCTCTCAATGAAGACGATTAAACAGTTCCGAAGTTGCTGTTGTGTTTGCAAAGGTAACGATCCCCCTCTCGGCCTTCGGGAATAATTGATGTGAGAGTCGAAAGCGCCTGAAAACACCCACGTTAGAGCACTGGGGTCCGTCTGCAGGAGCCACCAACTACACGGTCAAGTCTCTGACATCCCCGGTGGCACCTGGCAGACCTGTGTGTCGCTGCGCCGCGGGTGATTTTAATTATCGAAAAAGAGAACTCGTGTCTCCCGCATTGTTCTTTTTCTTATTTCTAAGCAGGAGCGTGTGGCCGGCAGGCAGGCACGCATGACACACACACACACACGGCCCGGTAGCTCAGTTGATAGAAAGTCGGCCTTACAACCAGAAGGACCGGGGTTCGATTCCCCAGCCGGGTGAAGATAAATTGGGTTAATCTTCTTTCACGTGTAGCCCCTGTTCACCTAGCAGTGAGTAGGTACGCGCCGTCAGGCAAGGAGTTGTGACCTCGTTGTCGCGGTGTGTTGTGTATGAGTGGTCTCAGCCCTACCCAAAGATCGGTACTACGAGCTCTGTGCTCCTCCGTAGGGAAACGGCTGGCTGTCTCGAGCATAGCTGGGCGTTATCGCGATAAGTTATCGCGATACTTTATCGCTGATAACAAAATCGGGTTATCGGCCATCCGCTACTTATTTAAATATATATCGGTATCTTCGTTACTTTTGTAACCAAACTAGCGATAATCACTACTTTTTTCAGCCTCGGAAAAAAAAAACCGT
The DNA here is from genome assembly GCF_024679095.1 of Eriocheir sinensis. Taxonomy (NCBI): domain Eukaryota; kingdom Metazoa; phylum Arthropoda; class Malacostraca; order Decapoda; family Varunidae; genus Eriocheir; species Eriocheir sinensis. The sequence goes on from NW_026111531.1 coordinate 261,919, forward strand.
CTCTTCCCTACTGCGCATGCGTGGCCGGGCGCCCGGTGTTGTATGAAAAAACTTCGGGGTATGAAATATCTTCGTGTGAAGAGATTTCATACTTAGATCATCAACATTAAAAAAACTAAGTTATGTTTTATATTAGACTCAAAAGTCAATATATCAAAGAGAAAAATCATTTAACTTTGCCCCCAAAATGATTATTCACTGCCTCAAATTTGATATTCCGTATTCGTTTGTGAGCATGCCATGGTATTGAAGGCACCCGGTATTGTGTTATTTGGTGTCCCATCGTCAATGGCGCTTTTGTTTACAAACACTGGTCTCTCGTGAACTGCGCATGTTCAGACCAGTAAGTGAAACCCTGTACAGTCTCACAAAACTTTTTAACACATTAAGAGTTGCTGGAAGGCTGAATCAGACATACAGTACCACCATCCTCGCTGTTTCTAGAACGACACTCGGTACATATAAATACAACTCGTACAGAGTGTCGTTCTAGAAACAGCAGGGATATGGTAATGTATGTCTGATTCAGCCTTCCAGCAACTGATTAAAAGCTTTGTGAGACTGTACAGGTCTACGCTGCTGGTCTGAGCATGCGCTGTTCACGAGACCAGTGTTGTTGACGGGGACGCCAAATAACACAACACCGGCTCAGGCGTTTCTAGTATTACCGTCCATAGGTACGTGTCAACGTGTAGTTTTCGGGTTTTGTAAGTTTTCTAAAATACAGATAATGAAAATTTGAATTCATCTATGTTTTTCTATTTGAAATATGAATATAGTATCGTTTTCACCTATCGGACTTATCGCTAGCTAGTATCAGAATTGTGGATTTATATCGGGTATCGGTTATCGGTTATTGGCTATATTTGTGTCTCCAGTTAACGAATATCGGTTATCACCGATAAGGTTTTTCATTATCAGTTATCGGTTATCGGGAATAAGGTTTTCTGTTATAGTGCCCAGCTATGGTCTCGAGAGAGACCGCAGCGAACCAAGAGGTGAATTACACACACACACACACACACACACACACACACACACACACACACACCTCCACCACATTCCAAAGTCTGTCCTTCAATACTTTCATTTTCTATAGAATTCTGCGTGCTAGAAGGGCGTGTGTGGAGCATCTCAAGGTCGCAGTGCGGGGAGGGATGAATGTGTGCCTCTGAGCGGTGCGGCGGGCAGCGCGGTGTGTGTGTGTGTGTGTGTGTACGGTCACTCGGTGTGTCCAGGCAGCCCGTCACTGAGGAATGCGAGGAATGCGGCGCGGGTGGACTTTAAACCGGGGTACGCGAGGGTCCGTGGGAACGCTTTTGAATGACGCGGCGTCGGCTATTTATAGATTTGAGGCCATTACTCGCGTGCTCTCAGGAGGGCTGCTGCCCCTGATGGTCCATGACGCAGCCTATTAGCGACATCAGCACGGCACAGGGAGTCTTCTTGCTGCTATACAGGCTAATCAGCAAAGTGTAATACCCGGGCCTGTCTTCCTAGACATATCGGTGTCTCGGTTCGCCTGTTTGAAAAGCCTCTCGTTGACGTTGCTGGGATTGTCGTGGACTGTTTCGTTATTTCGGCGTTCCTTCTCCTCCTCCTTTTCCTTCTCATCTTTCTATTTCTCATTCATCACAGTCTTCCTTATTCTGTCTTCCTCCTCCTCCTCCTCATCATCATCATCATCATCCCCTTCCTCCGTCCACCTTCTCATTTATCTTTCTACTTCTTTTTCATATTGTCTTTCTTCTCTTCTCCCCTCCTCCTCCTCCTCCTCCTCCTCCTCTTCCTCTTCTCGTTCCTCCGTCCACCTTCTCATTTATCTTTCTACTTCTTTTTCATATTGTCTCTCTTCTCTTCTTTTCTCTCCTCCTCCTCCTCCTCTTCCTCTTCTCGTTCCTCCGTCCACCTTCTCATTTATCTTTCTACTTCTTTTTCACTCAGGAAGGCTTTACCATGACTCATCTCCTCTCTCCGAAAATAAGATGACTCAAAAGGAATATAGCGTGACTCACCTCTTCTCTGCAAGCATTATATGACTCAGAAAGACTTGTGTGACACACCTTCCCTGCATACACAAGCCGACTCAGGAGGGACCTCGTGTGACTCACCTCTCTGCATGCTTGAAGTAATGACTTAACCCCGTAGACTAAAGGAGAATGCATGCATATTTGTGAGTCATTGAAATATAGACTTTGGGAGAATTTGAGTCAGTGAAGGGAGGAAGGAATGGAGAGGGGGAGGAGGAAAGGGATGAGTCATGAGTCAGTTGTATAAGGTGGATGATGAGAGAGAGAGAGAGAGAGAGAGAGAGAGAGAGAGAGAGAGAGAGAGAGAGAGAGAGAGAGAGAGAGAGAGAGAGAGAGAGAGAGAGAGAGATGCCTTTAGCGTAGTGTATTAGCCCTAGTAAGGAGGAGGAGGAGGAGGAGGATAAGAAGAGAAGAAATAAGATTAGGAGGAAGAAAAAAAAAGGGCCGTGGGGGGAGTAAATAAAGAGAAAGAGAAGGAATAAGAGGATTGGGAAGAGGAGAAGGAGGAGGAGGAGGAATACATAGGAATACATAGAAATAACAGACACCAGAAGACCTATCGGTCTATGGCGAGGGTGTCTGTTTACTACCGCTACTACTAGTAATCTACGTGTGGTAGGATAGGACATAAAAGATGAAGGCTCCTCCCCACCCACCTCTCCCTCCGGCAACGTGCCGGCAGGAAATAGTAAGAAGAGAACACCATGTACCTTTAAGGAAGAAAGGGACATGGAAATTTTACAGTAAAGAGAGAAATAAGAGGGAATTAATACCCTTAACACACTACTGGTAACCTAAGCTGTGGGGGAAAATGACTTCATTATATAAGAACCTAAGAACATAGAAATACAGGGAGACTGGAAGAGGACGAGTGGCCTACACAGGGCAGTATAATCTTATATCCATGAAGTACTTATCCAAAGAAGACTTAATTGAAGTGTTCAAAATCCTTAATGGATTCGACAACATTAACCCAGATAGTATATTTCAGAGAGACACCAACACAAGAACACGCAGCAACGGTATGCAGTTAAAAGGAAATCGATGTAACACATTGGTGCACAGAAGTTATTTTCAATAACAGAGTCGTCGATTATTGGAATAGACTCCCACCGTCAGTAGTTAGCGCACAGAGTATCAATAGCTTTAAGGGGACTTTCTACCTGAGATATTAAGTCCCCTCTTATCCTTCGCTTTTTTTAGGGAAAACATATCTAAAAACTTTAAACGCTCGTCATATGGCAAGTTTCGGAGCACAGGAATTTGTTTGGTTGCTCGTCGCTGTATCTTTTCTAGCAAAACTTGATCTTCGATATAGTTCGGATATATATATATATATATATATATATATATATATATATATATATATATATATATATATATATATATATATATATATATATATATATATATATATATATATATATATATATATATATATATATATATATATATATATATATATATATATATATATATATATATATATATATATATATATATATATATATATATATATATATATATATATATATATATATATATATATATATATATATATATATATATATATATATATATATATATATATATATATATATATATATATATATATATGTATATATATATATATATATATATATATATATATATATATATATATATATATATATATATATATATATATATATATATATATATATATATATATATATATATATATATATATATATATATATATATATATATATATATATATATATATATATATATATATATATATATATATATATATATATATACATATATATACATAACACTTGACAATTTTTTTTTATAATTTATCCTCTTGCATGATCATAAGATTATATTTATCTAGTCAGTTAATTATTTTATAAGCGCTATTGACAAAAATAGTCATAATCTGCCAGGCTACCAGAATGCAGCGGTGATGAACGCCTTTTTTCCATATCAATACCAGAATTCCCATCTTATAAATCTGCGCTAACAGGCAGCGAAATCTCAATCCAAACAAATTTCTCCAGTAGAAAAATGTCAAGAATGACATCTCAATTTATATTTTATCAACACCATAAACTTGAACCATATTGGCGAGTCTAGGATCTGTTTGGACACCTGTCTCTGAGTGCCCGAGGCCGTGTAGAGACAAGCCTACGCATCGCGGGGCGTGGGGCAAGGGACGAGAGGAGCAGAGCCACACGAGCTGCCAGGCCCACCAGGCCGGGCGCCGCCACGTTGTAATCGTTTCCATACTGAGTTAATATAATAATTTATACTTTATATTATAATTAATAAAGGTTATAAATGATCTCTTAAATAAGTTTTCAAATTAGTCTGTGATAGCTATGTGTGCGTGGGTTATTGTTTTATAGAAAAATTCAAACGAAAACTGCATAACAATCAAGGAGAGAGAGAGAGAGAGAGAGAGAGAGAGAGAGAGAGAGAGAGAGAGAGAGAGAGAGAGAGAGAGAGAGAGAGAGAGAGAGAGAGAGAGAGAGAGAGAGAGAGAGAGAGAGAGAGAGAGAGAGAGAGAGAGAGAGAGAGAGAAAGTGGTGTCAGCTGTTAAGTTATATACATAGCAATTACCACCTCTTGAATCTTGCATTTCCCTTCCGGCGCGTGCTGATGTTGCGTTTAAGAAGTGACACGTGACAGGAGGCCTCGGCCAGCGATCTGCTGACGGCCGTAATTATAACTGTTCGGCAGAGAAATAACAGGTACAGGTGGAGGCACATGCTACAGCTGCGCGTGGCGTCGGTGCTCGTCTCTCTCTCGCTGGCCAAAGAGCACGTGGCGGGTGCTGCCCGGGTACAGGTCCGGTGTCATGTGCGAGGCACCACAATTTATAATCTCCAAAATTCCCCAGGTGCCCATTTATTGACGAGCCCGAAAGGAAGGATGAACTGCTGGGTGCGCTGCGTGCCGACTGCCCAGGCCGGAATTCAAACCCGGACCTGCAGATTCGAGTTTCGTGCTAACCACTTCCCCACGAAAGAGCCGAGGTAGTAGACAAGCACTCACATTGTGTATCAAGAGCTGCGCCCAGCCAGGCCTACATCTATGTCTTTATCAAAACCCTGATCTATTCTTTTCGCTGCATCTACAAGCACTGTCTGAATGCCTCTTGAAAAGAGCTATCTAGGCCTACACTCACTTCCCTGTAGTGGGGGAGATTTTTATTACTTCCTTATTAGAAATACTTTCTCCTCACCTGAGCGGCGTGACCGTAACCATGCACACATTCCTCAGAGACTCTCCTAAACTGACGACATCGCCTCAACCTGCCGTCTGCTGTCTCCTGCTGGACGCGTCGGAGTTGAAGAAATTTGCGTCCCTTCAAGATCCTTGAAACTCATTATTCGCAATCAAATCTAGGGTTTGCTGAGAGGTGACCCAGCGTTAAGGTTTACTTGTCCCGACACAACTTTGGTAAACTGGACTTAACTAGAATGAAATGAACCATCGGCTGACCCTCACCGAGTAAAGGCTGTTTCTTGAAGAAGGCAATGTCTCGTTGGTGCCGCATCTGTCTCGCTGATGGGAAGAGCAGCCATAATGTAGTGCCAAGAAAATTTAGCTTTATGATTATCTCCTTTAACGTTTTTTTTATGAACGCCGGCTTCAGTCTGCCCTTCCACGTGTTTATTTCGTTGGTGGTTGACAGGACGGCCATTCATCAGGGGAAGACAAAGGGCGGGATGGTACGCACGGCATGACAGCACTGAGGGCCGCCCGCCTGTGTGTCTGTGCGTATGATGAGTTGGCTATCTGTGTGTATTTCTGTCTATTCATTTTTTCTTATTTTCTGTCTCTGTCTGTTTGTCTACCTGTCTCACTAAGGCAGACAGACAAACAGACGGATACATATACAGTGTGTGTCTGTGTGTGTGTGTGTGCGTGTGTGTGTGTGTGTGTGTGTGTTTCATAAGAGCCTGTCAACATTTTAATTATACGAAGAAAAAGTAGGAGCAGATAAGTGAGAGTAAGCCAAGAAGACTTGCATCGAGGGCCCGAGGGCTGGCGTGGCGGCGCCTGGGTTGGTGGACCCGGCGCCTTGGCCGGCTCTGCTCCTTTCGTCTCCTTCCCTCACACCCGCGATACGTAGGCTTACTTCTACACAGTCTTGGTCCCTCATAGACAGGTTTCCAAACAATTCCTAGACTCGCCAAAATGGTACCGGTCTTCGGTGTTGATAAAATATGAATCAAGATCTCATTACGGACATTTTTTTCGTCTGGAGAAATCTATGAATTAAGATTTCGCTGCCTGCTATCGTAGATTAAGAGACTGGAATTCTAGTAATGATCTGGATAAAGGCGTTGATCACCGCTGCATACCGGTGGCTTGGCAGACTATGATTGCATACTTGGCATAAGCGCAAAGTCGATAACTGGGGGATTGAAAAGCTTTTTTTTTATTCTTGTAAGAAGGTAACTGATAAAAATGTAGCCAAGCAAAGTAAAAAGTTGCATGCATTATAAATGTATTATATTAACTATAACATGAAGGAAAAAGCTACTTTCTTTTAGGAGGATGTAAAAATCAATGAGTTACCCAGAGTGAAGCACTTGCATTCTCTAGAAAGGCGAAGAGTGCGAGACATGATCGAGGTTTATAAATGGATGAAGGCCTTTAATAGCGGAGATATTCATAAGGTTAGGTTGGTAAGAGAACCAGGTAGGACACGTAGTAATGGTTCAAACTGGATAAATTCAGATTCAACAGGGACGTGGGCAAAAATTGGTTTACTAACAGAGTGGTAGACGAGTGAAACAGGCTGAGCAGTCATGTGGTGAGTGCCAATACAATTGTCACATTCGAAAATAGATTAGATAAATTAATGGACAGTGATATCCGGTGGGGTTAGATTCACAGGAGCTTACGTTCAAAGGAGCTGCTTGATCAGGCCTACCGGCATCTTGCAGACTCCTACGTTCCTATGTTCGTATGTTCTACTCGAAATTGACGCAGCCAAAGTAATGAAGAAGACCTCTATATGACTTCGTTCATATCACGGATGCCCCGTGAACGGTGTGCACACGTTGAACGTACACCTGTGCAGTGCAGCAGACACTTTCCTTAGAGCCATGTTACGTAATGCATCAGAGTAACAGTGAACAACTAGGCGAGAAAAGTGCCCTCTTGACAGGACGCGTAAGGGAAGTGAGAGCCAGCCATTGGCGGAGAAAAAAGCCAATTGCCGATAAAGTCGGCTGAGGAGCGGCAGTTTTGAATTTTCTACGGTCAAAACGTTCAATTCCTTTGGTGGCTGCGACGCACTTATAAGATCACCAATCAGCGCGGCGGTCCTCGGCGAGTGTAACAATTAGGACGCCGGGCGGCAGGTGAAGGCTCTATCGGATGGATCAGGTTTTTGCGGAAGAGTATATTGCGTTGTTCTTTTTTCAATCCCTTCCAACAGTCTCTCTCTCTCTCTCTCTCTCTCTCTCTCTCTCTCTCTCTCTCTCTCTCTCTCTCTCTCTCTCTCTCTCTCTCTCTCTCTCTCTCTCTCAGAACAAAGAGCGAGATACTCTCCTCCCTCACTACCGTATTCAATATGTCCTTGCGACAAGGCATCGTCCCTTCGGATTGGAAAAAGGCTAACATGACACCGATTTTTAGGAAAGGAGACAAAAAAATACCAGGTAACTACCGACCCATTAGTCTAACTTCAATTGTAGGTAAGCTACTCGAGAGCATAATTAGAGACAAAATTGTGAGTTACCTCGAAAGCCACTCATTAATTGGGGATTCACAACATGGCTTCCGTAACAAAAGATCCTGCCTGTCAAACCTACTGACCTTTTATAACGATCTCTTCTCAATTTATGACGTAACCAAATCAGTGGACGTAGTCTATCTTGATTTCCAGAAAGCGTTTGATAAAGTCCCACATCATAAATTACTTTATAAATTAAAGCAAATAGGCATTGACGGTCAAGTAAACCAATGGATCGCGAATTGGTTGAGCAACAGACAACAAAGAGTTGTGATTGACGGATTTAACTCAGAGTGGGCGCCGGTCAATAGTGGCGTCCCTCAGGGCTCGGTTCTTGGCCCAGTGCTCTTCATTATTTACATCAACGACGTGGATGTTGGACTCAATAATCGCATCAGTAAATTTGCAGACGACACAAAGATTGGTAAATCGGTTCTCACTGACGAAGACAGGCAAAGCCTCCAAGAGGATTTGCACAAAATTTCAGCTTGGTCGGATAAATGGGAGATGCCCTTTAACGTAGACAAGTGCCAGGTCCTTCAAGTTGGAACAAAAACTAAGAAGTTCGATTACGAAATACGCGGCGTTAAACTCACAAGCGTTCAATGCGTTAAGGACCTGGGGATTAAAATCGCGTCAAACCTCAAATTCTCACATCAATGCATCGATGCAGCAAATAAAGCGAACAGAATGTTGGGCTTCATTAAAAGAAACTTTTTATTCAAGAATAAAGATGTAATACTTCCGCTCTACAATAATTTAGTCAGACCCCACTTGGAATATGCGGTACAGTTTTGCTCTCCCCACCATGCAAAGGACATTTCTAAACTAGAAGGTGTTCAGCAACAAAAATGATCCCTTCCTTGCGCAACAAATCCTACGAAGAAAGGCTTTCCACCCTTATCATGTTTTCTCTTGAGAAACGTCGCCTCCGAGGAAAACTGATCGAATACTTTAAAATACTTAATGGTTTCACGAATGTAGACAGAACAAAATTGTTTATGATCGATGACACTTTGCGAACGAGGAACAATGGCACAAAACTCAAATGTAGATAAGTAAACTCAGACTGCACCAAATTTTTCTTCACCAACGTTGTAGTGCGAGAATGGAATAAGCTCCCACCATCAGTGGTCCAGTGTAACACGATTGACTCCTTTAAAAACAAGCTCGACCGTCACTTCCTTGAACTTAATATTAACTAGAGTAGAAAAGCAACGTTTTGGAGCCATCTGATTAATGTAAAATCACTTAGGTTTAAGGACAGACCACGTAGTCTGGACCATGGGGTCTGTGTGGTCTGATTTTCTATGTAAATCTATGTAAATCTCTCTCTCTCACACACACACACACACACACACACACACACACACACACACACACACACACACACACACACACACACGTCACAATATTGTATCTCGCACGCTTATCTCCTTCGTTAACTTTGTACAAACACATTCCGCAGTTTTCGTTTTAGCCGCAGGACACTTCTGCACAAATTTCAACATCTTCCCATTGGCAGGCCACTCTTGCCGCTGTCGAGCTTTTTATTCAGCACAAGTCCACACACGGCCCAGCTTAGTACACGTAAACCAACGTAAAGAGGTTTTGAGTGACGTTAATATTCATATACTGACTCAGTCTGAAAGTTGTTTGTCCGTCTGTTTTTTTTTTACTTCAGAACTTTTGGCACGTTAACGCAGCCATACTGAAGCATATTTTAAGACCTTGCCAATTGGATGTGGACGCGATTAGTTTTAGTTAGGCTTATTTAAAATAAACATGCATGTAAGCTTGCAATATATTACGTTAGTCGTGTTTGACTTTCTTTTATACAGATGGATGTAAACAGTGCTTGGACTAAATATATCAGTGATGGATACACACTGGCTTCCAACAGCTGAAATAGGTTAGTTATGTCTTGAGAAAAAAATATTTTAAAGGTATTTTCAATGCAAAATGCAATACTGAAAAGTATATCAAATGCACTGTTTTCAAATTCGACACAGAAGAAAACGCAACTTGTGAAATTATTACGATGGTGTCTTTTATTCAGATCCGTTTCAAAACGTAGGAAAACATAAGGATAAACATTCAGAAAAAAACATCATGATGTACTTACACACACACACACACACACACACACACACACACACACACACACACACACACACACACACACACACACCTATTTATGAGATTCAGAAGATAAGGTTAGTTTTATGGTTTCTGCACCAGCAAGGGGAGGGAGGTGGTTTTCCTTAACCCGGTAGCAGCGATAATAGATTTGTGGCTTTGTACCGTACAACGCGGACGCGCCATTTTTACCATGATATAAATAAATAAAAATAAATGAGATGATGCAAAAATGCGTTGATGTATATTATGATATGGCTTGCGTGAGTTGTTTTTTTTCTTTTTTTCTTTTTTATTTTTCTCTTAAGAGGGCCTTTAAGGAACATGCGGGTTAAGAGCGCAACTTTGGGCAAAACTCATTTTTATCCCAACAATGAGAATTGCACGCATCTCTCCAAGACCACTGATGACGGCTTTTAGTCTGAAATGTCTATCACGCATTTTTATCGACCATTCCTTCTGTGTAGTTAAATAACTGTTCGCCTTGACACGAATCCAAGTATCTTCTAATATTTGTCTCTACAGCAGCATTAATTTTCCGGTTTCTGAACACGACAGCGCAGATAAATCAAGGAGTGTGCGTGCGTTAAACGCCTCCTCAAAAGGCATAATAATTCCTCCCTCCTGTGTGTGCGTGGGTAGAATAGGCGCACCTAACAGTACCATAGCCGATCCAGGATTCAGGACGTTTCCTAAGTTAAAGAAGGTAATGTTATACTTGTATTTCGTAAAGAATCCTTATAACCAAAAACTAGCTAAGATTATGAGTATTCTTTTTTTAACACAACATTCAATAAACAACAGAACAATAATATGAAAATACGTATAGCTAGCGTTGCCAGATTGTCGTACTCAGAGCATAGTATTTAACGGTGTTTGACGCCTAACTATTGCCAATAAACATCAGAATCTTACTCTTTTGACGATAACTATAAATTAGTTTCGTTTTTGGAGCCCAAAAGACAGTTTTGGGGCAGGAAGTCGGGAAATATAATCGGCTGAGTACGACAATCTGGCAATAATCTGTGGTCGAGGCAGCAGCAGCGGATATCAGACACCTAAAATAGAATACTTTTACTGCGCAAAGCAGGTGATGTCACTTATTGTGACTTCGTGAGCTTTCATATTTATCTATTTGTGTATATTTCATGGTGGCAGAATTTAAATTACTAGTTTCATTTTTACTAGTGACACGAATTTGTGTCTGTTTATCACAATAGAATTTCACTCTAATAGGTAAATCAGACTCCACAGAAATGTTACCAGTGTGTGTATGAATGAATACAGAGATAAGCACATACCTTGATTTAACTCTAGGATGTCTCGTTTATCATTAATAAATAAAAAACAAAATATCCGGCTAAACTATCCTTCAGCCATTACCTTTAATGGCGTCCAAAAAACAGTCCCTCCGCCAGGTTTTTACCCACATTTGGTCATGTTAGGTGCGCCTATTAGCAACACCAAAGGCGACGGGGAAAAAAAAATGACGAGCCTGCAAGTACTGCGATGTTTACTTCCCCCACAACATCGACCACCTGGAAAATTTCATCACTATTTGTTTGCCACATTAGCTTTGCGCTTTTGTGCCCTGCGCCACGCTTCTTCACCGAGGCGTTAAATGGTCGCGCAAACTAACATGCAGGATCGAAACTCACTTCATGTTTACTTAATACCGACGGGCTTTTATAGACTGCATAATACAACAACCTATAGGGGCTTAATAAACAAACGCTATATTTTTTTGTTTGTTTAGGACAGTAAAGGCTTGCGTGCACCACAGCCTACGCGCTACGATGCTGAACGAGACACAAGAGGCGATAATGAGAGTATTAGCCAAAAGGAAAATGAAAGGAAGAAAGCATTATGGGACGTATTACTAAACATTTTGTCGCTTAAGTTCGCCTATTTGACAAGGCTTTCCAAGGACTTTTTGGGCATTTCCAGTAGTTTTTTTACCCTGGTGGTAGTCTGACCCTTCTTCTGTACCATGAACCTAAATAAATACTCATTAGAACTCGATTGCCTCCCTCTCTGACCTTTAGAAATAGTTGATGTTAGAGGCGAAAGTGCCTTATAATACCAACCTATGACCCTTTACCACGGGTACCTACTGAAGGTGGAGTGGAGGCCCTGAGGGACGCCGAGCTCCTTCAAGAGGGTGGAACGTAACTCACTGTGATGCATTGCAACAATTTACAAAGGTTATAAGAAACCCTTCCTAGGCTGCCCTAACCAGATAGCACGGTGGTCGGGTTGTAAATACTCCTCGTTAGTCACCATAAGACATGGGGCGGTACTATAGCACCTCGACACACTCCGCATCCCAAACTCCACCACCACCACCGCCACTACCACAAACACCTCCGCCAACACCACTCTATCACCCCTACCGCACAGACCACCATTTCGACACCATCCCCACCACCATCACTGCTACACCAACCCTGACCACAAACATCAACACCATCATCACTACACCAACCCCTACCACAAGCACCTCAGCCAGCACCCCTACACCAACCCCTACCACAAACACAACCATCTCAACTCATTAACCTGGGACACAAGGCAAGAGTGACATCTAAGTTATCACAGACTTTACCTTAGGAGTTCCACGATATCCATTTATCGACCGGTCAGAATGTGAGGATGGACAGCTGGGTGGACTGAGCACCAATTGCCCGGGCCGGGATTCGAAACCAGGACCGAGGATTAGTAGTTACGCGTGCTAACCACTTCACAACGGAAGTATGGCTTTTCACTGTAGGTTACTAATAAATGGTAAACGGTGGAAGGCGTCCGAATAAGCTGCACGGCAGAGCTGCAACCAATCACCAGAGTCCAAATGACCCAGTTTCCATTCCGCAACACCTGCCTTCAGTGCTGCCATGAATCATGAGTCATGAATCCCTGCTTATAAGATGAAAGTGTGACACAGCAGTAGCCGTTGCTTGCTGTTTCGACGCGTTCACATTGTTCACTAACCATGGATCCGTTAAGCCGCGGGGTCCTGCTCTCAGCTTGCCATGCTTAATTTACTTTACTGATAAAATGCAAGGTAACTGAAAGCAATATTCGCACATGATGGAGTATTTAGCGCAATGCAGTGAGGTTAGCCATCTTGGATATACTTTCGTCGACATCCTCCCGCAATGAATCGCAGCAGGGGACATATTTACCATTCCAGTGAGTGTTGCTGAGGGGTCTGTTGTGGGGTTCGTAGAAAAGAGAAATCTGGTCATTATAGTCGTATCAGAAACTGAGCTTTTTTGTCGAGTCCAGGTGTGTGATGTGATTGAGTGGACGCAGATATTATTGTTCCATAACTCAGGTGCGGCAGCCGGCCTTGTGGGGGAGCATCAGTAAACGGGACATACATTTTCAGTTGGGGTTCTTGCCGGGTTTCGGAGCCACTCTACCTCTCTTACCACCCATACCACTCTCCCTCCCCGCCCTCCTCTTGAGCACCCTTGCGGCTAGTTTTTGTTGCCGCTTCCCAAATATTTACATGACGTTCTTAATAGATTTATGCTCAAGCTACTTACCTGTTTGCTTGATTAGTCAGAACACTGTACTAACGTAATATGAGCCTCATGCTTGACGACAGGTTGCCACTTCACCGGGAGATTTTTAATGCGATTTCATGCTTAATTAGGTAAGACTCCTCAATTTCGTCATCAGCAACAAGTTAAATCAAGACAATTAGCGATGAGTGTTACAGGGAAACTAAAACAGGTACTCAAATTTGCCCTCCACGTAACCCTAAATTACCACGCTTCGACGCACTTCACACCAGTCAACACCAGTCCTAGCATTCTTCAATTACAGTATAGTAGTAGTGAGTAGCGGGCAGTGAGTAGCAGGCTTTTTTTCACATTTGTTTACTTTTTTTATGCCCTTGAACTGACTCCTCTGCTGTAAAAAAAATGATAACAAACTGAATTCATTGTTGCTGTGGAGGATCATCATCTACTTAACGTCATCATAGACTAAGCTTTTAATCTTCAGCGCCGAAGTATCGCGCAAATCAACACCAGTCCTTGCACTCCTCGTTTAAGATTGAAAAGACAAACTATTCCTTATATTACCTTTGACGATTCTTGTTTTTCTGGCTTCCTCATCTACTGTACTTCTAGTCTTTAGCTCCGGAATATCGCGCACTCAACACCGGTCCTTTCACTACTCATACTCAAGATACAAAACAAACAAACTATTCTTTACGTTACCTTGGACGATACTTGTTTTTCCTAGCATCATTATCTATTGTATTTTCTTTTCAATATAAGGGGAACACGAGCAGCCTGACGAAAAGCACCTCAACGCTCCTCTAATAGCCAAAGTATCCCTAAGTTTGTGCCATTATACCGGCAAATCCTCCTTCGTCCTTGGGGAAACGTGTTCAGCAATTTACGACCTTTCCCTAAGTATACCACCACCACCAAACACCTACTATCCTCATCACGACTAATCTCCACCACATAGATGTGGCTGTGTGTGTGTGTGTGTGTGTGTGTGTGTGTGTGTGTGTGTGTGTGTGTGTTTGATTGTAGGAGCCCTTAGATGGTCGTTTTGCCACCTACAGATAATCCATATTCACAATTGCACTGCGGTCTCCTTACTTTTATTTTTTACTGTGGGTCCCTTTTCTTCTCTCTCTCTCTCTCTCTCTCTCTCTCTCTCTCTCTCTCTCTCTCTCTCTCTCTCTCTCTCTCTCTCTCTCTCTCTCTCTCTCTCTCTCTCTCTCTCTCTCACTAGACAATTTGAATTTTCCTTTATTTTGTTAATTATTATTAAACAACATGAAGAAGCGTGTTGCTGCAGCCCTGTTACCCGCCATCCGACGCGTGAACTGCACTACTTAGCCGACTAGGCAAGATTACAGCAGAAAGAATTTGCTGGAGGCCAGTCGGTCTTCATGGACATAGCACCTCCTTTTATTACCTAACACCGATTTCCTCGATATACGGATATTTTTTTATATCACATCGAAACAACGATGGGAAACTCTGCATCTCGACAGAAATTCAACGTGTGGGTAACCCTGGAGCGAGGCTCCTCCCTGGTGGACTCCATCAAGCTCTCGTGCAAGGACTCCACCTGCTGCCTGAAGAGGAGGCGTACGGTCGCCTCCGTCAAACTCCCCGTGGAAGGCTGGTCTTGCGTCGCAGGGATTCAAGGCTGCCACGCTGAGGGTGAGCTGCGTGTGCCCTTTGCGAAGCTGTGCAAGAAAGACGGCAACGCGGCCGTCAGGGTGCAATGCGCCTCGCTTAGGAAGCCAGTCTTCACCTCTTCCATGCCGCTGGCCTGGCTGCTGGACAACATCAGCGGCCTCCACTTCTCTCTCTTCTGTGACGACGGGCCCGTCTTCACCAGCCTCCGGTGCAACGGGAGGCGGTGTGGCGAGCCCGTCCGGGCGGTGAGCCCTGCACCGCGTGCGGCCACTGACGGAGTGGCCAGGACCGATGAGGCTGATGCATGGGCAGCCTTTGAAGTGACGACCCATGATGACTGGTCCGTGGAGGCTGATGTTTCATGGGCAGCCCCAGACTTGGAGACCTCCGCTGCTATGATCGAGGCTGATGCATGGGCAGCCTTTGAAGTGACAACCCATGATGACTGGTCCGTGGAGGCTGATGTTTCATGGGCAGCCCCAGACTTGGTGACCTCCGCTGCTATGGTCGAGGCTGATGCATGGGCAACCTTTGAAGTGACAACCCATGATGACTGGTCCGTGGAGGCTGATGTTTCATGGGCAGCCCCAGACTTTGTGACCTCCGCTGCTATGGTCGAGGCTGATGATTCATGGGCAGCCTTTGAAGCAATGACCCGTGATGACACCCGTGATGACTGGTCCGTGGAGGCTGATGATTCATGGGCAGCTCCAGACTTGGTGACTTCCGCTGCTATGGTCGAGGCTGATGATTCATGGGCAGCCTTTGAAGCAATGACCCGTGATGACTGGTCCGTGGAGGCTGATGATCCATGGGCATCCGCCGAATTGGTGACCGCCATCACCGATGAGGCTGATGATCCATGGGCACTCTTGGAAGTGATGACCCGTGATGACTCGTCTGATGAGGCTGATGATCCATGGGCACTCTTTGAAGTGACGACCCGTGATGACTCGTCTGATGAGGCTGATGATCCATGGGCATCCGCCGAATTGGTGGCCGCCATCACCGAAGAGGTTGATGATGCATGGGCAGCCTTCGAGATGATGACCAGTGATGACTGGTCCGTAGAGACTGATGCCTTCCTGGACGTCACGGCCATCTGTGCTGTCGTTGTGTAAATTGTCTTGCTTCACTAAGCAGCCTGGTAACACACTCACCAGTGACCCCCGGCGCAGGCGCGAGCCACATCGTGAGCCACACTCCCGGGGAGCGAGACACCCTTCAGTGACCGTCGCTCTTATTACACCTTCAGGGGAGGAGCTCCAGCTGTATTTCTTATCTTATCAATGAAAACCTTTACAATAAAACTATTATCCTATTAATGAATTTACCTTACCTATTAATAATAGTGTGCCTATCACAGAGAAACTCACCACATGCACGACTGCCAAGCTCTTCCATTCGACTACCATTCTATTAGCAAACCAATTCCTGCCTGCATGTTTAACAAATCTATATTGATCTAACGACCCATGGCTAAGAGTGCATGCCCTTTTACGAGCAGACCCTCATCAAAGGCCGTCACCCATCTATAAACTTTAATGAAGTCTACTCGCATCGTCCGCCTTTCCAGGGAATGCAAATTTAGACGTTAAGGGCAACCCTTTTTACGGCACGCGTTCCTTTACTCACCAGTTACGGTCATATTGTACACTACACCTTTTTAAATACATTGGAAAACAGTACAAGAAAACTACTACTACTACTACTGCTACTACTACTACTACTACTGCTGCTACTACTACTACTACTACTACTGCTACTACTACTACTACTACTATTGCTACTACCTTTATTTATATATTTTTTTACATCTTGGCCTATGGTGCCGGTAGGCTTTCTTTGGGGGCTCGAGACCACCGCGGCGCAGGCAAGTGTTTATAGTGACGCCATCTATTCGTGGCTCATGCTGCCTCCCGAGCTCATTCTTGATTTCCCTTTGACAGTTCCTGTAGACTCTTAGACCATAGCCACGGAAAAACTCAGCACAACGCCCATACTCCAAGTTCCAACTACGTGTTTCCAGGCCTTATTCCTATGATATCAACTTTCCACGAACCACTTTACTTGATGATGAACACCTCTAAAAATTATCCATATATCTCATATTTACTGTAATAATGATCCAACAATCTGATGTCCACTGTTAGTAATAATTTGACGCAAATGTGCAAAGCAAAAAAAGTAATTGGGTGTAAAGTACTATATGTGGAGTTCAAAGAAGGTGAAAAACTATAAAACCTGCCGTTGAGTAGTAAATGAGAACTTTGTACTTAACGATGAAAGACTGAGTACAATATGGAGAGGCATAGGCATACTTGAAATACTTCTACTATATACGATGATGATGATAATAGTAATAATAATAATAATAATAATAGAGCAAGTAGGAATTGGATGTCTTCTGGTCTCATTAGTTACTATCCAGGGGTGTAGTAGGCAGAAAGGCAACTAAAATTAAGAAATCGCAATGGACGGACACGGGATAAAGGGAACAGATATGGAAGGAAAGAGTACCTACGCGACACACTGGGAAACAACTAATGTATAAAGAACCCAAGCCATGTTATCCACGCATTGTGCATGAAATAAAACTTGAACACGGCTATTTTTTCTTACTTATCAAGATTTATTTGCGAATAGTTGCCATTCAAAAGAATTAAGAATATTTTATCTATTCCTTTATAGTTTAGCAACAGCCCTGTCACCCGCCCCCACCACAAGCAGTAGCGGCAACATGACGACCACCAACAACTATCACACAAAATACTTCCACCATCACTATCATCACTACCTCCATAAACCGTAAAATTCCAATACCAATGACAATATTAATCTTACCACCATCAACACCACTGATATCAACAGGAATATCATTACCAATATTAGTACCAACAACAATACCATTACCAGCACTATATAGTACCACCTACACCACCACCACCACCAAAAACAACAACAACAACAACAACAACCATTAATACAACCACCACCCGCATCCCCAGCGCCGCCCGAGTCAGGTGTTAGTGGAGGCCGTGCGGCGAGACAGCAGGCAGCAGCGGGCGGGCCAGGCAGCCGCACCTCACCTGGCGGACTCGGGTTCTCCAAGGGCGCCTCCGTTGATATGATGGGCGGAAGGATATCGTCGGCGTCGTCAGGCAGGAGCGGAGAGTCGCCCTGGACGCTGCTGGTATTGTAACTATACTCCTCCTGCCCCAAGACTTCCACGGCCGGCACCTCCTCTGGCGTGACGGGCGGAGACTCACCTTGGCTCTCCGCGGGGGGCCCGGCGGCGGCGGCCTGTGGTGGCGGCAGCAGCAGCAAGAGAAGCAGCAGGAGCAGCCAGTACCCCTTGGACGCCACGCCCTGCACCACGGCAAGGGCTCGCCACCATCTTGGCTCCTACAACGGAAAGAATTATCTGTTAGATGCTTATAAGTGTTTATTTATTAGTGGTCTCCCAAAGTACCAAGTAGGTCTATAGAGATAAAATACCGGGAAAACAGAGAAGAATGCTTAGGAGGGGGGGGATAAGAACCACCCATCTGCGTTTAAGTTAATATTACAACACAAAAGGCAACTCATCCTTTTTACTGGGGAAAAGTTTACATATTATTATGCAGTTCGTGAACAAGCTGCTCCGGTGTGCGGCCGACTTCAAAGAAACTCATTATTTCAGCGTTACTTGTAGGGCGAGCCAACCTCACCTCCCGACCGTGAAGTTCCACCAAGCAGTAATTAACGGGGTCTCACCAGCACTTACGAAAACTTCATCATATTTAACCAATGAAGTTTCCAGTGCTGAGTCATGTAAGTTTATTCCATTCAAATTCCACTCTTTAGTTTTATCAAATCTTCCTTCCTTCCCTCATACCCCTTTCCCCTCTCATCAACAGGTTACACAAGGTTCGCACTGAACTCTGACTCTTTTCTAAGTCTAACAATACATCTGCCATCGCCTTAGAGGTTCCTGCCCCTTGATCATTCGACGAGTAAGGAGGCAGGAGGCGGCCGTGGGTGATTACTCCACTTATCTCGCCTATAATCCGCGGCACACCGAGAAGTATGACATTAAGCCACAACCTTACTGTCAGCTTAACCTTATCTACCTACCGAGGTCGACTTCCCTCAATGAAAGGTTGATTTTATTAAGCAGATCCCCGGGAGTTGCAACCTCCCGACTTAATCCATACCTCTTCACCGGTAAGAAAAAACATAAATAATCCTTAGAATTCCTTACTGACCTCCGAATCCAGTCGACACTTCCCGTCGAATTCTTTACGTCTGGCGCCTAATAAAGGAAGGCTTCAAAAAGTTGGCGTTATTTTATTTGGCGTTTGGGATGAGGCGACCATACATTTCTCAAGCTTTCAGCGGGGAGAGGAAAGGGCGGCGAGCTGTGACGGTGATGGTTATATAATTCTGTATTTTATTGAACTTTCCCCCGCAATCAAGGAATGAAGGAAAGCCACACGAGTTACGGTGAAAACATTTCTCGCAGTAATGTATTTATCGCATACCTTGGAGAAGGCTGTTTGTAAAGAAGCGTCCAAGAGTTACTGGCAGTGAGTAGTTTCTCCGTAAATACTTAATTTGAAACGCCTGGTCAACCGGGGGTTTAAAATTGTCAGCTTGTTTTGAGAGAGAGAGAGAGAGAGAGAGAGAGAGAGAGAGAGAGAGAGAGAGAGAGAGAGAGAGAGAGAGAGAGAGAGAGAGAGAGAGAGAGAGAGAGTGCGTGTGTGTGTGTGTGTGTGTGTGTGTGTGTGTGTGCGTGCATGTGTGCGCGCTCGTTAGAGCGTGTATGTGTGATTATCTGCATGACAACACCATTGCAACCACCAAGAGAAATTTCCTCCATACAGGAGCCGAAAACACAAGACTGTCTCGGGAAAGGCCAGGCAGAGCAAAGGCTTGAAAACTCCAACTTCGAGCAAAAAGTAATGAAGTGATGAACGAGGGAAAATTAACCAAATGTGACAAAAATAAACCGTCACTGCACAAAAAAGGTCACATCTGTACATCCCCCAATAATCCTGCCCCCCCGTGGCGCCTCCTGCCGTCACGCACACGCAGAGGCCCTTCTCGACGACGACCGTAAATAAGACACCTGCCTGTAATTTCAGAAAGATCAGCCGCATTTCTTTTCTTTTTGGCGAGGCAAACACTATCATGTATTCAGATAAAAAGTGTGTTTCCGGATAACTTTGAGGGTACAGTGTGTGTGTGTGTGTGTGTGTGTGTGTGTGTGTGTGTGTTCCTTCATGTCTTTGTCTTTAGTTGTGGGTATCTGTCCGTTGCTCGTCTGTCTGCATGCCCAGATGCCTACCAGTCTGTCACTAACAACTTTCACCAATGAATAATAATACTTGGATGCTGAGTTCCACGGATTTATCTTTGACAGACCTTTTTTCCAGCACACATTATCCTAGCACATCTCTCTTTATGAAAAAAAAATGGGAAAGGTTTACATAACACTCCTTTCAGTCCCTTTGCCCTTCTCACCACCGCGATGGGACGGATGGAGCGGGGTGGGGGGGGCGGGGGCGCGGCGGGCGAGGTGGGAGCTTGGCGGGGCGCGGCGGGCAGGTAGGACCCCCCCACAGAGTTGTTCATCGGTGGCGTCGGGGGAGAAGCTACTTTGCTGATCCGCTTTTATTTATGAAGAGTGAGGAGAGAGTCGCCGCCTTTCTCTCTAAGCCGACCGGCCGCGCTGAGTGGCTGTGTCGAAACAATCCTCAACGTCTTCATTATCAGATGTGATGAGGAAAGCACACACACACACACACACACACACACACACACACACACACACACAGAAAGGAAGTTTTATTGTGTGTGTGAGTGTGTCTGTGTGCGTGGTACGTACTAATTAACTTTCTACGTAAATCTGTGACGGAGAAGCAGCTCAATTTTCCTTTACGTGCTGAGCAAACAACAGATTAAGTTTTACAGTTTCTATCCAGACTCTTTTTTTCTATTTCTGATTAACGTTTTTTTTTTTCAAGAAGTGCGAAAAATGGAGGAATGATAACTGGAAAATAATCATAACCCTTAATACTTTCTTACACGTTTTCACTGTCACCGCCTCCGGCACTTGGCGCACGCAGCACGGCCGTCACGTGTGTGTGGAGGGAGCTGTGTAAATGTTTGGGATGTCCACCCATGTGGAACTGGTAAATATATTCATCAGATTTTTAGGTATTTCGGTAAGAAAAAAAACAGACAGGTAAACAGACGGACAACGACGAGTGTTTCTTTCCTCATTGTCCGTCGCTTTCATTGTCTGCCCCCAAGTTGCAACAGAAATATATATGTTACAAGTTATTGTTCCTGCTTAAGCAAGTACCCGTGTGTCCTTAGCCCGGAGCTCCCCGTTGACAGCCTCGCCCTCCCATGCAATACTTCACCTTCCCCCTTTCTATCAGGTGCCCGTGTGTCCTTAGCCCGGAGCTCCCCGATGACAGCCTCGCCCTCCCATGCAATACTTCACCTTCCCCTTCGCAGGTTGGGTCTCAGCGACTCCCAAAGCGGCAAGAACACAACAGAGGAAGTGAATGAATATCTCGCGCTCGCCATTGACAGACTTAGGAAGGAAAATTGCAAGCCGTTCCTCCTTACGTTCACTAAGCCCAGCGTGGAGAAGGTGTGAGAGAGAGAGAGAGAGAGAGAGAGAGAGAGAGAGAGAGAGAGAGAGAGAGAGAGAGAGAGAGAGAGAGAGAGAGAGAGAGAGAGAGAGAGAGAGAGAGAGAGAGAGAGAGAGAGCATTATAGATATATAAACGAGCCTTACAATCACTATACGTAGCTACTTTTACGCCTGTTTCAAAGCCGCTGGTGTGTGCGTTACCTAATTTACAGAGACTGTAAACGAGGTTGAAGTGAATTCGTTCCACATTCCTAAACGTCTCGGCTCAGATTAGGACTATTTTCCAAGCCCACAGAGAAGATTAACTGGGTTTTCACGGGGGTGTCCCGTTGAGGGTGCAGAGGTCGTGTATGACTGTCACCGGGATCACGAGACAGTCCGTGAAAAAACCTGAAACTTCTACGAGAGTCTTTTAAACAGGCGAACCGAGGCGCCGACGGGTTAAGGATACGTGCCGTGCAGCCTTACTGACCCATCCCTGCAGCACTGTGTGTGTGTCTGTTTACAGCTGACGGTGTGTGTGTGTGTGTGTGTGTGTGTGTGTGTGTCATTGTGTGCTCTAATCTCTATGCCTACCCATTTCCCTGCAGCATAGATGTATTTACACATTTCGGAGAGTAGAAACCAGTCTTTCTAATCACTCTATCCGCTTAAGTGTCTATTTCAAGCGTCTGGCCCTTCAGTTCTCTTGTTTGATAAGCCTCTCGTACTTACAAGTTGCTGGGCTTTCCGTGGACTGTTTTGTGATGCTGGTGATAGGTTTACACGACCTCTGCTGCACCCTGAACTGGAAAACCACCCATGAAAGCCCGGTTAATCCTCCCTGTGGAAGTAGTAATGGCAGCCCGATACTGTTAAAAATAAGGCCCTCAGACTTGCTCATGACTTACGCATCTTGATCGGGAAAATCGCGCATGATCGTCCAGTTCATCTTCCCTGCGGCCTTGGGAAATAGTCGCCATGGGGGCTGATACGTTCAAGAATTCGGGGTCAACATTTCGTCGCCCAAGCACGCACACGTTTGCCAAGGCTTCCGTAGGAGTTTTGGACATTTCCCGGGGTAGTTTCATGACCCTGGTGGTAGTCTGACCCTTCTTTTGTTCCATCAGCCTAAACGAACACTCATTAGAGCCCGATTAATGTCATCTTTGGGCCTTGAAAAAAGTTGATGTGAGAGGCGGAAGCGTCTGACAATGCCGACCTGAGTCTCGTATTCTTAACGCTTTCCACCTCACAACAAACGTTTACAAAGTTTTCAGGAGTATTTTCAAGATCTCATCACAGAGGCTTCGTCAGACTGCCGCCAGGGCCGTAAACTACCCCTGGACGCGCCCACCACTCCAAGACAGCCTTGCCCAATGTGTGTGCCTGGACGCCGAAAGGTTTACCAACATGACCCCCGAAGTGGCCGGTGACGCGTGATTCAGGGCGCCGCTACTGGCTCGGGTCCCGCATGCATGGCAGAGTTTAAAGGCCCATCATTCATCCCTGCGCCGCCCTCAAGGTCACGCTGGCCTTAGCCCCGCCCCGGCACACGATAGAAAACGGGATTTTTGTAAGGCAGACTCCGGGATTTGATGGCGCTCCCTGCTGGAGTGACTGACTTACTTTAAGAATGGCTGATTGAATGCCTTGACTGACTAACTGACTTATCTTGACTAGCTGACCATGCTGATGTAAGTGGCTGACTGACTTACTGACTCGTTAGCTGTGTGGCTACGAAAATAACTGACTGATTGCTTGACTGACTAAATGACTGACTGACTGACTGACTGACTAGCAGTCTGACTACCTACGTAACTGTCTGACTGCCGGACTAACTAATGTATAATTGAATGACTGATTTGGCTGACTGACTGACTGACTAACTGACTCTGTGGCTACGTAAAAAAAGTGATTGGTTGCCTGACTGACTAAATGACTGACTGACTGAATGAATGAATAAATGAATGAATGGCAAACGGACTGACTGAATGAATGAGTGAATGGTTAACCCGGTAGGTAGCAGCGGGGATCATGTTTCTTAATGGTTCCTCCAAGTGAGAAAAATGAGAAAAATCACCCTCACACAAACCACTTCATAATATATATCCAAGCATTTGTGATCAGATTATGTATCATCTATTTAGGGGGGGTTATATCATGGCACAATTTTGGCCCGTCGCTGCTACAAGGTGAAGCCACAAATTTGGACCGTCGCTGCTACAAGGTGAAGCCACAAATATGGACCGTCGCTGCTACCGGGTTAACTATCTAACTGACTGGCTAACTGACTAACTGAGTGACTGACTGATTGAGTGACTGCTGGACTGAGAGAGAGAGAGAGAGAGAGAGAGAGAGAGAGAGAGAGAGAGAGAGAGAGAGAGAGAGAGAGAGAGAGAGAGAGAGAGAGATGGGGGGGGAAGGGAATATATAGACGGGTGAAGGAGTAACGGGGATAATATACAGACGGATAAAGGACGAGGAATAAATGGAATATATTAACAGATGAAGGAGGGACGGAGAGACACGAATAGAAAGAAACTGAAAGAAAGAATGTACGAGCAAGTATTAGATAAAATAGACAGGAGACGGTGACTGGCAGTGGGACAGGAAAGGAACGTGTGTTGGGGCTGGAAGAGGAAGAACAGGTGCGGGCATGAACGAGACGGAGCAAAAGAGAAGGAGACTGAATGAAGGACAAAGACGAAGAGAGAAAAAGAGAGGAAGTGAGCCAGACGTCGCCTGCCTCCGTGTGTTTCTTTCTTGTTTTGCTATCCATCAAGGTGAGGATATTATTTTTTTCATGGGTGTTAGCGAAAAGCCTATTCAGTAGTACGGGCCGTGCCCGTGAAATGCTGCCACTGTTACAAAGGAAGTGTTGTGTTCCCACACGCTACATTCCCTGCTCCCTCAGCACAGCTCCGCCTCGCTATTTCCAGCACACTCCAAATTCAGGGTGACGCCTCGCCGCTGTGCTCAGCGTGATCAGCTCGCCTTGTGTCTCAGCTACACAGTCGTCGTGTTGTTCCCTACATCACACTGCGGCCTTGTGTGTCAGTGTGTGTGCCTTGTATGTGTGTGGGGAATGTGATGCGTCTAGTGTGCTGGCATTGAGATAACGTTAAACACTGGCGTACCAGAAAATTGAAAAGGGGGGGCCAATATATATATATATATATATATATATATATATATATATATATATATATATATATATATATATATATATATATATATATATATATATATATTTTTTTTTTTTTTACGTCGTTGCCTGTTGCGCCGGTAGGCATCTTCCTGGTGGGGCCTGATGGTTGGCCCAAGGCTTCTTCCAGGTGGGGCCTGATCGTCGGCCCAGCCCGTTCTGGCGCAGGCGAGTGTTTATAGTGGCGCCATCTTGCATTGGCTCATGCTGCCCCCCGGAACTCGGTCTTGATTCGCTTGGACGGCTTCCTCTAGAGACCGGGTTGATGTGAGGTCTTCAGGACAGCATGTGGGTAGTTTTAATCCACTCGGCGGTGACTGAAAAAATCAGTGGTAGCGTGAGGATTCGAACCCGTGTCGTCCATCACGCGGCGAATGTGGGTCCAGTACGCTATCACTTCACTGCCTATATATATATATATATATATATATATATATATATATATATATATATATATATATATATATATATATATATATATATATATATATAATTTTTCTCCGTCCAGTATTATTACAAGCGCAGGGATCCCATACAGCTTGAGGATTCGGTTAGATCGCTAGGGTAAATTTGTTATTTTTTATACATACATGTATTGATACATACATATACATACATTGTACATTTTAGAAGTTTATTGGCAGCATATAAGTACAACATAAACCTGGGAGATTTAAATAATCTTAAAAGTACTAATTTTATGTTACTTGAGCAAACATTACTTTTAACATAAGAACATAAGAACGTAAGGAGTCTGCAAGAGGCCGGTTGGCCTATACAAGGCAGCTCCTGTACACTCAACCCCACCTTACCTCACCATCCATGGCTTTATCTAACCTCTTCTTGAATGTATCTATGGTATTGGCACCCACAACATGGCTCCCAAGCCTGTTCCATTCGTCCACCACTATTGGTGAACCAATTCTTGCATATGTCTTTGTTGAATCTGAATTTGTCTAACTTAAAACCATTGCCACGCGTCCTACCTGGCTCTTTCACTCTCAAAATTTTATTGACATCCCCTTTATTAAATCCCTTCATCCATTTATAAACTTCGATCAAGTCTCCTCGCAACCTTCGCCTTTCTAGAGAGTGTAGATTTAACTGCTTCAGCCTGTCTTCATAAAGCAAGTTTCTCACCCCCTGAATCATCTTTGTCATCCTCCTCTGTACAGATTCTAACATCTTGATATCCATTCTATAATAGGGGGACCAGAACTGAACTGCATAATCGAGATGAGGTCGAACTAGTGCTAAGTAAAGTTTGAGGATGACTTCAGCGCTCCTATTGCTCACGCTCCTTGAGATGAAACCCAGTACTCTGTTTGCCCGATTTTTAGCCTGAATGCATTGAGCCCTAGGACGGAGGTCAGCGCTCACTAGGACTCCTAAGTCTCTCTCACGCCCAGACCTGCTTAGAGGAGTGCCATTTAAGGAGTAATTGTGTGAGGGGTTATTCCTACCTACACTCAAAATGCTACACTTCCTGACATTGAATTCCATCTGCCACTTCCTCGCCCAATTATATAGTCTGTCAAGCTCATCCTGGAGAACGGTAGCGTCGCTGTCTGATTGGATTACTCTACCGATCTTGGTATCATCTGCGAACTTACTGACATCGCTACTAATTCCTGTGTCCAAGTCATTGATGTAAATAATAAAAAGCAGAGGACCCAGCACCGACCCCTGTGGGACTCCACTCGTAACACTGCCCCACTCAGATTTCCTACCATTGGTTTGCACTCTCTGCTTCCTACCACTAAGCCACGCCCTGATCCAGTTCAAAACTTTCCCATCTACGCCGTGAGCCTGTAATTTTAGTAATAGCCGGTGATGAGTGACTTTGTCGAACGCTTTACTGAAATCTAGATATAATATGTCATAGTTTTCATCTCTGTCAACCGCCTCGATTACTTTAGTGTAGAAGGACAACAGGTTAGTAAGGCAAGACCTACCCTTTGTGACCCCATGTTGTGAATCATGAATTAAATTATGCTTTTCTAGATGGTCCCGAATGCTCCGGGCTATAATTGACTCTAAAATCTTTCCTACAACTGATGTTAAGCTAATTGGGCGATAGTTTGAGGTGGCTGACTTGTCTCCCTTTTTGAAAATCGGCGTCACATTAGCTACTTTCCATTGATTGGGCACATACCCAGAATATACCGACATCTTAAAGATATCGGCAAGAGGGCCACTAAGGACTTCCTTGCACTCTTTCAGAACCCTTGGGAATACTTCGTCTGGGCCCGGCGATTTGTTTTTCTTCAACCTACCAATCTCATCCTGGACTACTTGCCTAGTGATGATCACATCCCTCAACTTGTCGTTCTCGTCACCCTCATATATCTGAACTCTCTCCGGAATGGTTGTTAGATTTTCCTGCGTGAAAACTGAGAGGAAATAGTCATTCATCATTTGACTCATATCTTCTCCATTCTCAACGAGCTCGCCCGTGTTTGTTTTCAACGGTCCAATTCTGTCCCTTGTTTTCGTCCTGTACAATTTAAAGAAGCCCTTGGGATCGCTCTTGGCCTCGTTGGCTACCCTAATCTCATAATTTCTTTTTGCTAGGCGGGTGTTCTTCTTCACCGACCTGACTAGCTCAACATACCTACCCCTGAGATGGATCTCTCCGTTCTTTATTTTCCTATAAATTCCTCTCCTCAAGCCTATTTCATGCTTGAGTCTGCGGGTCATCCATTTGGGGTCGTTATTTTCCTTCCTACGTGCTTGGTAAGGGATATGCTGTCTCTGACCCTCTGCAATTTCTCTAACTAAATTATTGTAGGTCATTTCTACATGGTTTCCCTGTCTTTCCGGTTCCAGCCCTGAGATCTGGCCCTCATCCAGCCCTAAGGTTTCCCAATTTACCTCCTCAAGGTGTCTTCTGAGCCCCTCATAATCAGCTCTTCTAAAGTCGGGCACCAACACAGGGTTGAGCTCATGGGTCACCGCCCAGTCTAATTTAAACCTAATTTCCTTGTGATCACTGCCACCTAATTCTCCCTCAACATCTAGCTCGCTGATCATATACTCGGTGTTAGTTAAGGCCAAGTCCAGAATGTTGTTACCCCTGGTGGGCTCTGTTACTGTCTGCTTGAGAAAATTATCTTGTATTACTTTCAGAAAATCCTCAGACTCTAGATCACCCACCACGCCTTCCCAATCTATATTCCTATAGTTAAAATCCCCCATTATGCAGACATTTTTGCTCCTGCTCGCCCTGCCTACCTCTTGCAGTAATATATCAGTGTCCTGCCTGCTGAGGTTGGGTGGCCTGTAAAGAACCCCTAGAATTTGTTTGTCTTTCCCTTTGTGGACGTCCACCCAAACTGATTCTGAGTCTCTATTTGTTTGAATAGAGTTGTTAGCGGAACATTTAAGTGTGTCTTTAACATAAAGTGCCACCCTCCCTCCCCGTCTTCCCTTTCTATCTTTGTGAAACATCTGGTAACCATCTATTTCATACTCAGATATGAAGTTTTTGTTGGCAGTATCCACCCATGTTTCCGTGATAGCTATAATGTCGAATTTCTCGACACATGCTTTCCCCCTCAGTAGATCTATCTTGTTCCTGAGACTCCTACTGTTGGTGTAATAAGCCGTTAGCCCATCCTTTCTTATATCCTTTCGATTTCTCCTGCGCCCCCTGGTCCCAGTCTGCGATGCATTGACAGGCCCTCCCCCCTCGCCTACTCTAAAAAGTTCTCTAGGGTGCTAAGTGATCGCTCGAGGGAGTCTGCGAGAACCTCCACCCCTTGGAGTGACAGATGCACGCCATCCTTGGCGTACAAGGTGGCTTTATTGTAGAAGAGGTCCCAATTGTCAAGGAAAAGCCAACCATTTCGCTTACAGCGGGCCGCCAGCCTGCTGTTTACTGCTAAGGCTCTGGAAAGCCATCCCTCTCCCACCCCCCTCCTCGGCAAAACCCCACAAACAGCCGGCACCCCCCCGAAGTCCTTCACTTTAGGAAACGATTCCCTGAAGCGCCGAAATATCTCTTCGCTACCCACCTTACTGATGTCATTACCACCGTAACTGCAGAAGACGATTGGCTGTGTCCCCTCCCCTGCTAAAATTTCCTCCATTCTGTTAGATACGTGCTGGATGCCTGCCCCGGGAAAGCACACTCGAAGCCTATTTTCCTTATCCCTTGAACAAAAGTACCTGTCAATGAACCTGACTTGAGAGTCCCCAACTACCAGTACTTTCCTCTTATTAACTTTGTCAGTAGACGGAAGGGAAGCCGCTACAGGAGGAGAGGGAGGAGGAGGAGGAGGAGGAGGAAGAGGAGGAGGACGATGAGTGGAAGAAGGAGAGAGAGGAAGGAGATGACGTCGAAGGGGGAGGGGGGGAGGAGGAGGTGGCTGAGGTGGTGGCGGAGGTGGTGGGGAGGAGGGAGGAGGAGGAGGAGGAGGAGGAGGACGATGAGTGGAAGAAGGAGAGAGGAAGAGGATGACGTCGAAGGGGGGAGGAGGAGGTTGCTGAGGTGGTGGCGGAGGTGGTGGGGGAGGCAGGGGAGGAGGGAGGGAGGGGAGGGAGGAGGAGGAGGAGGCGGGGAGGTAGTAGCAGAGGAGGGGGGAGGTGATGTGGGGGAGGACAAGGAGAGAGAATGCGAGGACGAGCAGGAAGAGACGGAAGGGAGGGAAGAGGTGGAGGAAAGGGGAGAGTGAGGTGATGACTGAGAGTCAGCGGCGGCAGAAGGAAGGGAAGTATGGTGGTGGAGAGGAGGGAGAAATCTTGTTCATTTCTGTAATTTGGACTGCAAAAATTTACCCTCGAAACAACACTACTTACTATAGAACTAAATGTTCTGATAAAAAAGTAATATACTGGCAAGGAAAAAATGTTATATTCATATAACATATATAATCTTCGTTTATACAGGCTGCTGCTGTAATACATATTTTTACAAGATACATGGAAACTGGGTCAGGTATTTTATGAATATAAAATAAAAAATTAACTAGATGAATTAGACTCGTTACTGTCAACAACAATACATTGTAACTGGTTTACCTCTCAAATTTATGCGTCTGTTCTTACGTGCAAATTCATCAAGGACTTCATGATCAAGATTTGTGTCACAATGGACAGAGTAAGGCCAGTCCATTTAAACGACTGTCACTCACTGCGTTCCTAAGGTATGTTTTAAGCAATTTAAGGGCACTTAATAATCGCTCATTGGTGAAAGTGCTAACAGGTAGGGTTGAAAAATTTGCAATAGGGTGGAAAATTTTGGACGCGTGCCCAATTTTTTGGCACATGCTAATGTCTCAAGAACTTGCTTTGACCTCTCATGAGATTCACGACGCTCCCAATAACTCTGCCCCCGTAGATATTCATCTTCAACGAGATCGGCATCTCCATCAAGAAATTTCCATAAAATTCAACTGACTCCTTCAGTTTACCAAAGCCATTATCAACTGAAAAAGAGGGAACAAGATTTCCCAACAAAAAACTCCTAATGTGTTTAGATGCAAACCTTTCCCTAAGTTGTGCTATAGCAGTGTCCGAAAATGGGAGAAAAATAGCTCTTCGATAGTACTCCTATGGAGTTGCTGTTGAAGGGTTAGCCTTTATTATGTTTATGATGACCACTGATTGTTCAAGGCTTCTGGATGATATCTCCGTACCTTTCCTCAGCTTGGGCAAAAAGTTGGTTGAACTTATTTCCATCACGATAGAACTGAAATGCATCTATGCAGCTCTGTGTAGCTACACTTCCATGAGCACCCATCAGTTCTTGTTGTGACCCCTGCAGCTTTTCTGGCAAGGGTTTAGTGACACTTAGAACTAAGGTGAACACTTCCAAACTCATGAGAAAACCTGGGTCACTTATTGCTATAGATTAGGCTTGGCTGATGATTCTTCACCTAACGTGTTTTGCAGTAATTATTCTTAATCATTATTTCATTATCTACCCACCTGATTAACTGAATTATCCGGGCATCAGCCGAGTCGGTAATGACTTTCCTACACCACATAAAGTACGTACGTGAAGCGTTTTCTGGCGTTTTGTGACCAGGGAGGAAATATGTAAAGAATGGAAAGACACAAATCCCAAGCCCGCGTGAATTCAAGAAATGACACGCTATAGAAAAAAAGTATTACATAAACAGAAAATGAAGTCTATCAATCATAATTTTTAGAAATTTGGAATCTGTGGTCAGAAAATATTATACGGATAACATGAATAGGCTACGGCCACGTGAACCTACGTCGTCAACGAATGTTTCTCAAAATAGATCACCTGGGCCCGTATCCTCACGAGCTATTAACTTTTACTCTTAAAGTTCCTATCAAAGTTAATAGTCTCAATTTATTAAGAGTAACAGCTATCCTCGTCAACTTTGAGTGTAAGTATTAGCAAATCCTGGCTACTATTATCTTCTTCTACGTTGGGCTGTTCCCTATTTTCCTCCCCCCTCAGGAAGGCATACCAGTCTCTTCCCCCCTCCTCTCCCTTCTCCCTGAGTTCCTTTACTATCTCCCTCTCAGTCTCTGCCCTCGCCTTCCTAATGAGTCGTCTTACCTCCCTTTGCTTGTTCCTATACTGCTGCCATGTGTTTTCATATTCTACTCTACCTGCATCACCATTCATTTCCTTCCTTAATCTCCTGGCTCTTATTCAACTCAGCAGCTCCATTGTTCAAGTGCTGAACATACAATAGTCACTCAGCCACTCTACACTGTCCACTGTCAAGCACAAAACGGTCATTAAAGGTGGTTATATAGCGGCAAAGGTCGACCTTACAGGTCCCATACGCGCCTCGCGTCGCCTGCCACTCTCCCCGACATAATACAGAATCTTATTACATACTCACCACTGTCACCAGACAAGTTCACTTGGTGCCTCTACAGTATAATTATATAGTCCTCCAATCACTTTGACCGCACCTTACACCTAAAATCAAGTAAATATGAGAGGCAAGGAGAGGAGCCACACTTACGACTTTCGTGCTCTCTCTCTCTCTCTCTCTCTCTCTCTCTCTCTCTCTCTCTCTCTCTCTCTCTGCCAGAGCCATCCCAATCTCGTATTCCTCTTCTTCCTGTCTCCCGCTACAAACACCCCTCCGTCGCTTTCAGTTGACAGTTTGACATCGCACTCTACACACAGTTTTATGAACCCATCATTTAACACCTTACTTTTTTTTCACTCAGAGCACACCTTATATCATACCATTAACTCAAAAAAAAACCAAAGGGGAAATAACTCGGTCACTCGGTGCCACTGAGCTCTCAACTACACACACACACACACACACACACACACACACACACACACACACACACACACACATTCGTAATCGTAATACTAATATACATATTCCTATTATTTTCCTGTAACATTTATTTATTCATTATTATTTTTCTTTGCAAAAGGGGGGGGGCCATGGCCCCATAACCCCCCCTCCCCCCTCGGTACGCCACTGACGTTAAACGTCTGCTTTGAACGTCTTCTCGCTTTCAGCTACCGCCTGTTGCGGAAAGGGAGCCGAGTGCGACACATCCTCTCCATTCCCAAGACTCCTGGGCCCGTATCCTCACGAGCTATTAACTTTTACTCTTAAAGCTACTATCAAAGTTAATAGTTTCAATTTATTAAGAGTAACAGCTATCCTCGTCAACTTTGAGTGTAAGTATTAGCAAATCCTGGCTACTATTATCTTCTTCTTCTTCTTCTTTATGGCGGGCTCGTTGCTAAGGACGCCTCCGTGCAAAACGTAAACATCCGACATGAATTAAGTATATATTTCAAAAGAAAAATAAAGAAAAGATGTATAAATGTACAACAGAAACATAATAAATGGCAAACACAAGAAAATACTGAGTTTTGTGGCAGATAGAAGCAGCCTCCAAGGCTGTTTTTACTCCGTCACTCGTCAATGCCCGTATCTCCCCTCCTGCGTCACGACTTGCTCTGCTGAAATTACCGCACCATAACCACGTCATCTGCCCCAATGAGCACATCTATGGGCCGGAGAACCAGCGCAGAAAAGGAGTAAGTTTAATTGGTCGCCAGATGAAACGGTCTTCTTACATCAAATTCATGAAAAAATACGTACAATCAGAGGGTGTTATGGGAAGAGCATCACCCCTGAGGATAAGAAGAGAGCGTGGACTGAAGTGGCAGAAGCTGTAACAAGGTTGGTAATCACATAGTCATGCTTCAGTTAGCTTACAAACTAACCTAACCTAATCAAGTGGGTATTTTTTGCATAATAACACAACCACTGACCTTCCAAACAGAACATACCTTTTCATTCTGTATCTGAATAGTTTCATTATGACCATTTCTGCCACAACCCCCTCTCCCTCAACAACCTAACATAGCTAAACCTAACCATGCCAAACCTGCCCCGTCCTACCGAACACATCCTAACTTAACATGCCAAGTTTGTTGGGGGGTAAGAGGGGGTTGGTATAGATAGTTAAGGCATATTTGACCTTTTTTTATTCTTTATTATTTTTCATTTGTTTATTATTTTTTTTATTGGGGGCGGGGGGGGTGATGCTAGGCATGTCAGACTATGGACACTTTTACAAATACTTTATGTCAAGACTATATGGGAATAGGTAGGTTTCGTGAGAATGGTAAAGTAAGATTAAAATAGTATATTTATAGCATTGGTCAAACAGATTATGGTGATATAATGTTAGATTGGAATGTACTCAAGATAATGAGATTAAGGTTAATGCTTTTATTTTTTTTGTTACATATTCACACGTTCATGATTCAAGTAACTTGCAAACTAACCTAACCTCGTCAAATGGGTATTTTTGTATACAAACACAACCACAGAGTTTCCAAACAGAACATACTTTTTCCTACTGCTCCACGTGAATAGCATCATCATGACCATTTCTGCTGCAACCCCCACTCCCTCAACAATCTAACATAACTAAACCAACTCCTGCTAAACCTCTCCAACCAAACACGTCCTAACCTAACATGGTAGGTCCCCAAGTTTGTTAGGGTGGAAAGGGGGTTAGTATAAGAGAGTCAAGTCATATTTACCTGTTATTTTATTTATCCCTTATTTAGATTATTTTTGGGGGGTGGGTGGGTTGGGCATGCCAGACTCTCAACACTTTTACAAGTATTTTATGTTAAGACTATATCGGAATAGATAGATTTGATGAGAATGGTAAAGTAAGATTAAAATATTATTTTGATAGCATTGGTCAAACAGTTTCTGGTGATATAATGTTAGGTTAGAAGTACTCAAAAGAATGGAATTAAGATTAATGCTTTGAATTTTTTTGTGTAGCTGTATTGTGTAATATCATCCTACTTAGAGAAAAGCATTTTAGAAAAGTAGGTAATGAAAAGTAGTATTTATGGCCATGTTCATAACAACTAAAACGTTAATGTCTTATGATGCATGTAAATAAAATACCGGTACTGATTTAGCTTTCCATCACAGCATGTATTACATGTTATTGGAGAAGGTATGGGAAATAAACAGCATGCCATAGTGAAACGATTAAGAAACTTGCTTCACATTTATACCCTGACAGTGCCTTCCCTGGGAGTGGACCCCGTACGCAGGATGACTGTGAGAGGCGTTGGTACAACGTACAACAAAAATCAAAGCCTCGCATTGCCAAGTGCAAGAATGAGCAGCGGCAGACTGGTAATTTTTTTAGTTGTTATGTCTTGATATGTAAAACTTGTATTAGTTAGTTTTTTATGTGCTCACAGAATGCAGCTATACTGGCCACAATGCCGTTATTTCAGCTTAAAGTTAATAAGTCCATAGCTGTGAACCGTATATTTTATATATAAATTTTTTTGATGTTCATCTGTCAATGACTATCAATCTATCGAAATACCTTGGCTGTCTTCCCCCAATGAAGGGTGGTAGCCAAGACAGGCACACACACACTCACACACTCACACTCATGTACACCACTCTCTCAGCTGCACAGCCCCTGAGGGAGTAAAAAAGGCCCTCACTGTATGGGGGATTAGCTGCACAGTTCAGACAGGGAACTTCCACACCAAGGCCTCACAGCATACACTGGTTTGCCCCTGCCCCTTCATAACAATGACATTTCCCTCAGCACCTGAGTGCCCCACACGTGTGGCACCACAGATACGCAGACATTAACTGTGGTAGATAAACTGGTGGATGACATCATAGGCTGCTCGTCTCATGTATTTGAAGGGGTACCAGAGCCACTCAGCATTGACACAGCTGATGATGTGTTAGGGATAGGACAGCAGCAACAGTCAAGCACCAGTGAAATATTGACTGGCCTGTATGTTTTGGGGAAAAAACTTTTATATTCTCATTAAAACAATTTATTAATCACTCATAAATTCATATTCTTTGTAGATACACACTTTATCAGTCAATTATTTTACAACCAATAACAAATAGTGGAATATTTCTGTTAATAAGTAATATTTCACCTTTAAGACCCTTTTTCTTCAACTACGTACCTATTTAACCCATCCGCTACGATTGGCATGGATTTGGCTTCCACTGCTAGCCTGGTCACATAATAGTCCCAGGTCTTTCTCTGCCTCTGCGGTGGATAGTGGAGTGTTTCCCATGTGGTATTGGTATGCTGGATAACCCTCCCAAGGTGCAGGACTACATTTTCTTCACTGAATTGTAGCAGCCACTATTTGTTCCATTTCTGTAGTTTGGTGACGGTTTCTTGCAGGAAATCCACAGTTAAGGGGTTAAGTTACATGCATTAATCATGACTAATATATGACGCTTTTTTTCAGCCCCGCTGCTGTATTGCTAGAGACCATCCCAGCACATTGTTCATTACTTGTGGAAAATATACCATCAGCTGCTCCGGCAACAGCCACTGCTTCATCATCTGCTGGCCCTATGACACCAGCCACTGCTTCAACATCTGCTGGCCCTATGACACCAGCCACTGCTTCATCATCTGCTGGCCCAATGACACCAGCCACTGCTTCATCATCTGCTGGCCCAATGACACCAGCCACTGCTTCATCATCTGCTGGCCCAATGACACCAGCCACTGCTTCATCATCTGCTGGCCCAATGACACCTGCCACTGCTTCATCATCTGCTGGCCCAATGACACCAGCCACTGCTTCATCATCTGCTGGCCCAATGACACCAGCCACTGCTTCATCATCTGCTGGCCCAATGACACCAGCCACTGCTTCATCATCTGCTGGCCCAATGACACCAGCCACTGCTTCATCATCTGCTGGCCCAATGACACCAGCCACTGCTTCATCATCTGCTGGCCCTTCATCATCTGCTGCCACTGCTTCATCATCTGCTGGCCCAATGACACCAGCCACTGCTTCATCATCTGCTGGCCCAATGACACCAGCCACTGCTTCATCATCTGCTGGCCCAATGACACCTGCCACTGCTTCATCATCTGCTGGCCCAATGACACCAGCCACTGCTTCATCATCTGCTGGCCCAATGACACCTGCCACTGCTTCATCATCTGCTGGCCCAATGACACCAGCCACTGCTTCATCATCTGCTGGCCCAATGACACCTGCCACTGCTTCATCATCTGCTGGCCCAATGACACCAGCCACTGCTTCATCATCTGCTGGCCCAATGACACCAGCCACTGCTTCATCATCTGCTGGCCCAATGACACCAGCCACTGCTTCATCATCTGCTGGCCCAATGACACCTGCCACTGCTTCATCATCTGCTGGCCCAATGACACCAGCCACTGCTTCATCATCTGCTGGCCCAATGACACCTGCCACTGCTTCATCATCTGCTGGCCCAATGACACCTGCCACTGCTTCATCATCTGCTGGCCCTATGACACCACTTCATCATCTGCTGGCCCAATGACACCAGCCACTGCTTCATCATCTGCTGGCCCAATGACACCAGCCACTGCTTCATCATCTGCTGGCCCAATGACACCAGCCACTGCTTCATCATCTGCTGGCCCAATGACACCAGCCACTGCTTCATCATCTGCTGGCCCAATGACACCTGCCACTGCTTCATCATCTGCTGGCCCAATGACACCTGCCACTGCTTCATCATCTGCTGGCCCAATGACACCTGCTACTGCCAGGGATGACAATGAAGCTGCTCCACCACAGTCACCACCTACTTCATCGGAGTTAAGAGATGCATTTCATAGGGCAGCAGTATAATTTTTTGATGCTGGGGCTGAATATTACTGCCTCAAGGCTATGATTTTATCACTTTTTTTTTTATTACTGAGGAAGTTGGGGTGGAAGGGGTGATAAATAATCTGTGCTGTTTTTCGACAGAAATGGTTAGCAAATTCATTCAAAGCACAAAATTTTCCAGAAAAAAAATTGTGTGCCATTGTGAGTGGGTTCACTTGAGATTGGGCTCCAATACGCCTCTGTGGTCTAGTGGTCAGCATGCCTGGCTTCTACGCGGGCCCGGGTTCGAATCCCGGCCTGGGCAGTCGGCGTGCAGCTCACCCAGCTGATCATCCTCCCTCTCGGGCTGGTCGATAAATGACTACCTGGGGAAACTGTGGTAACCCGGATGTCACACTGGCCCTGTGTCCCGGGGTAATGGGCTCCCTCCCACCACAGGCTCAAGGGCCAATGTTACAGAGATGAGCACCGAGGCCACGCGCTGCTACAGCGTATGCCCCAACTTTACCTTTACCTTTATTGGCTCGACTGATAGACATTGTATGTCGAAGGTCACTGGCTCAATCACCACAGCCAGCACTCTCTAACTTGGATTTTTCCGAGTTCCCTAGAGCCTAGATTAATTTCTCGGTGTTCAATGAGGAGATTTGCACCGGCACCCAGTCATGGGTGTTACAAGATACGTTGTTACAATCAGGGGCGTCATTTGGACTTCAAAAGTGGGAGGGACGTTAGGGCAGACAGTTTTATATATATATATATATATATATATATATATATATATATATATATATATATATATATATATATATATATATATATATATATATATATATATATATATATATATATATATATATATATATATATTTACCATCATTAGCTTATAACACCTTTAGGCACCGATCATATTTGCATTTTATGTAGTCTGTGATGCAGGCAGGATATTCATTAGCACCTAATTAGACTCATGCTGCTCTCCAGTGCTCTCTGATGCACTCACAATCAAAGATGTTGTGTACCTCTATGGTAGCATTGAGTAATCTTAGGTCACTTGCTAAAGTGTTCACCTAAGTCCGACCCAAGCTGACAACATAAACCTAAGCGTGTTTGCAAGCTGAGTGCTTAGAATATTGGCATAATAATAAAAGATGCTGAAAACTGGATTCCACTACTTTATTGAATATATGAATAATTATATACTGAATTTGTAATGGAGCCAAGATAAAACAAATTATGTTTTTCAGTGGTCATACCATGATCTCATGAAAATAAATAGGTTGACATATATAATTAGTTACTACGTATTTTGTTATGATGACTATTGCACATTAATACCATAGCTTTGAATCCAGTGATGAATATCTTCAAGCAAGACACAAATAGCAACAGATTGGTTAGGCGAGGAAGTCCGGCGGCCATGTTGATATGGGTCTGGGTCTGGGATTCACTATTAACTTTACTATTAAGTGTTTAGAAGTTCTCGCCAGCACTCCCAAGTTAATACCAAAGTTAATAGTAGGTATTAGGCTAATAGTTGTTGAGGATACACTTTGAGAGTGAAGTTAATACTAAAGTCAAAAGTTAATACCAAGTTTAGTATTAATAGTTGTCGAGGATACGGGCCCTGGACATAACTTCGCGCCACCTGATCGACGTGCGCCACAGATCTATCCACTACTGCGTCTGATAACTTGGGGAAGAAGACAGTGCAAGGAGGAGGGAAAGGAGGAGGAGGAGGAGGGAGATGAGGAGGAAGATGAGGAGGAAGATGATGAAGAGCAGAAAGAGGTGGAAAAGAAGACGGAGGGAAGAGACGGAAGAAGAGAAGGTTAAGGAGGAAGAGAAAGAGGAGGACGAGGAGGAGGACGAAGAGAAGGGGGAGGAGAAAATTAAGTAAGTAGATTGATAGTTCAACAGAAACAGACACCTTGGTATTAGAGAGAGAGAGAGAGAGAGAGAGAGAGAGAGAGAGAGAGAGAGAGAGAGAGAGAGAGAGAGAGAGAGAGAGAGAGAGAGAGAGAGAGAGAGAGAGAGAGAGAGAGAGAGATGCAGCAGGTGTTGGTGGTGGTGATGGTAGTTGATGGGGGGGGGGGGGGGTATTTATGTCCTTTTGTTGTTGGTGGTGGTAGTGGTGATGGTGGTGGTGACGTTTTTTTTTTTTTTTTACAACAAAGGAGACAGCTCAAGGGCACACAAAAAAAGAAAACAATAATAAAAAAAAGCCCGCTGCTCGCTGCTCCCAAAAAAGAATCAAAAGAGGTGGCCGAAAGAAAGGTCAATTTCGGGAGGAGAGGTGTCCTGATACCCTCCTTTTGAAAGAGTTTAAGTCGTAAGCAGGAGTAAATACATATGAAGGAAGATTGTTCCAGAGTTTACCAGGATGAGGGATGAAAGAGTGAAGATGCTGGTTTACTCTTGCATAAGGGGTTTGGACAGTATAGGGATGAGCATGAGTAGAAAGTCGTGTGCAACGGGGCCGCGGGAGGGGGGGAGGCATGCAGTTAGCAAGCTCAGAAGAGCAGTCAGCGTGGATTGATTGATTGATTTAAATTAGGCGCCGCAACAGCCAGGGTCATATGGCGCCGCATTCAATGAGTAAAAAATAAAAAAAAATAAAAAGACCAAAAGAAGGAAACTAAAAAAGGTAAACTAAGAGCAAAGCCAAACAAAACGAGACGAAACAAGTCACACAGAAAACGGTCATAACTCATGGAGAAGGCCAGCCTTCTCCATAAAGAGGAGTACCTCATGTCCAGGGGAAAGGCATCTCCCCCCCAGCATCAGCGAGAGACGGAATTATCCGTTTTCTCCCCGACACTGCGACAGGTATCGCACTCGCAGGTCCCCCAAACTGGGGCACTCGACCAGCAAGTGCCGCACGGTCAGGGGAACCAAGCAGTCATCACAATAAGGCTGCACCCCCCGGGACATGAGGTAACCATGTGTTAGACGCGTATGACCCGTCCGAAGACGGCTCAAGGCTGTCTGCGAGCGACGGTCACGGACACTTTCGTATGACCAAGGACGAGACACAGTCCTGGTAATCTCTCCCATTTTGGGAGTCGCACCCCGAGCATTCCACCTCTCCTGCCAACTGGCAAGAATTGCCTTGCGAATCTCTGGAAACATATCTGTACATGGGACAGCACTAGGGTGGGGGGCAGCTCCAGCTGCTGCCTCCCTTGCAAGTCCATCAGCTCGTTCGTTCCCGTGTACGCCAACGTGTCCTGGAACCCAACAAAACCCAACGCGATATCCCCTGTTGCTGAGCAAATACAGCCACTCGAGAGCAGATAAAACTAGGGGATTAACAGAGGGAGTAAAGGAGCCCAGCGCAGAAAGAGCGCTACGAGAATCACTGAAGATCATAAAAGAGTCCACAGGAAGCGTAAAAATAATCTGTAAATAGAGGACTATTGCAGACAGCTCTGCAGTAAATACAGAAGCAACAGAAGAAAGACTACCTCCCCGACAGAAGGAGGGGAAGACAACACCAAAGCCAACTCCAGCATCCAGTTTAGAGCCATCAGTAAAGACAGGGATGGAGTCCGAGTGTTCAGTGAAATGCTCTAAAAATAAGGATCGGAACGCATATGGCGGTAAATCCCTCTTACTATTTATAGTGGGAGAACACACGGATACACCGGGGAACTGCCAGTATCCAACCCTAGGTACTCGATAAGGGCAGATAGGAATGGGAGGGAAAGACAACGGTGTCATGGCAGACGCTACCCGAAACACAAAAGGTTTAGGGAGACTAGGTCGCTCATCATATGCAGGCGAACGAGAATCCCGCAAAATTGACACACAAGGAACTGATTCTGGAAGGTGTTGGACGCGGAACCAGCAACGGAATAGAGAGGACTGGCGTCTCAAATCCAGAGGCAGGACGCCAGCATCCACGAGGAGGCTAGGTATCGGTGAAGACCGGAATGCACCAGTAGCCAAGCGGACCCCGGCATGATGCACTGAGTCCTACACGCGTAGGCGAGCTTCCTTGGCGGAGGAGTATACCTCGCAGCCATATTCCAACTTGGAAAGGATGAGTGTTCTGTGGAGGACGAGTAACGTGTCCCTGTCTGCACCCCAAGAGGTATGAGGTAAATCACGAAGGAGGGGCAGGGCTTTCTGACAAGCCGCCTTTACGTAACGTAAATGAGGCACCCAGGTTAGGCGGCTATCAAATAAAAGACCGAGGTAACGAGTCGTCTCTACACAGGACAGTCGCCTATTACCAAGATATAAGTCAGGGTCCGGATGAACGCCTCGAAGACGACAGAATACATAGCTACTGTCTTTGAGGACGAAAATCGAAAGCCGCGCGTATTTGCCCAATTGGCGACTCTATTAATTGTCAATTGCAGTTTTCGTTCAATCAGCGACATCCTTGCCGCAGAAAACGAAATGGATAAATCGTCTACATATAAGGAGCTATGAACTCCATCAGGCAGGACACCAACGACTCCATTAATAGCCACAGCAAATAGCGTAACACTGAGGTATATATGGGAGGTGAGAAGGGAGCTGAAGCCCTCCAAAGACCCTTCCCATGTCCTCACTAACCGTTTCCCTATTGTCTCACCAACACCGGAGAGTAGTTCAGCATGCTCTCTAAAGACAGATCCTCTCTTTATCCACACCACACTACATTCTCACAACATACACACCTTTTCCCAAAATTAAAATTTCAAAATGGCGCACATACACCAAGCCTCGGAGTCCCCGCCTGGGGGGGGGACCACAAATTCCCCCAGGGAGGACTCCCCTTCTGGCTGCCGACCCGAGAGGTGTCTTGATAACTCCTCGAACCTCTTTCTTCTCAATTTCTGCAACATTCGCGGTCTTCGCTCTAATTTTCATTCTGTGGAGCATCATCTCTCCTCCTCTAAACCTCACCTTCTCTTCCTTACCGAAACACAGGTTTCTGAGGCTACTGACAGCAATCTCTACTCTGTTCCCTCCTACTATTTCTATCCTAAATTTCAATCCAAAGCTGGATGTTGCGCCTACGTGCGCAACGACATCACTTGCTCTCGTGCCCACGACCTTGACTCTTCTGAATTTTCCACCATCTGGTTAAGACTTCACTGTCATTCTATTACTAAATACATCTGTGCTGTTTATCTCACCTAACTCTACCAACTATGTAAAATTCTTTGACTATTTGAAGTCTAAAGTGGAGCACATCTTGACCCACTCTCCCTTCGCTGAAATCTCCATCCTAGGAGATTTCAATGTTCACCACCAGCTTTGGCTTTCATCCTCTTTCACTGACCATCCTGGTGAACAAGCCTACAACTTTGCTATCCTCAACGACCTAGAGCAGTTGGTCCAGCACCCTACACGTATTCCTGACCGTCTTGGAGATCGGCCCAACATTCTAGACCTCTTCCTTACCTCAAACCCTTCTGCTTATTCTGTCAAACTGTTCTCTCCGTTAGGCTCCTCCGATCACAATCTTATTTCTGCATCCTGTCCTATCGCTCCTGTACACCCTCTGGACCCACCGAAGAGGCGATGCTTCTGGCATTTTGCTTCAGCTCGGTGGGACGACCTGAGGATGTACTTTTCCGATTTCCCGTGGAATGATTATTGCTTCCAGGATAGAGACCCGTCTGTGTGTGCTCAGCGCATCACAGAGGTGATTGTCTCTGGAATGGAGGCATACATTCCTCGTTCTTTCTCTACTCCTCACGCTAAAAAGCCTTGGTTTAATCACGCTTGTTCTCGTGCTGTCAATGATAGAGAGGTAGCTCACAAAAGATACCAGAGCCTTCAAACTAATGCTAATTATGAACTTTACATTTCTGCCCGAAATCGTGCCAAATCTATTCTCCGACTAACCAAAATTCTTTCATTAATAGAAAATGTCAAAACCTTGCTTTCTCTAACTCTTCCCGTGACTTCTGGCATCTAGCCAAAACATCTCCTCCAACTTCACTTCTTCATCTTTCCCTCCACTCTCAGTCCTAACGGCAGCACCGCCGTCTCATCTATCTCTAAGGCTGAACTCTTCTCTCAATCTTTCTGTAACAATTCCACTCTGGACTATTCTGGGCATATTCCTACTCTTCCCCCTCTGACTCCTTTATGCCTGTTATTAAGATTCTTAATAATGATGTTTTCTATGCCCTCCGTGGCCTCAGCCCCCAGAAAGCTTATGGACCTGATGGAGTGCCTCCTATTGTCCTTAAAAATTGTGCCTCCGTACTGACACCCTGGTCAAACTCTTTCGCCTCTGCCTGTCAACATCTACCTTTCCTTCTTGCTGGAAGTATGCCTTCATACAGCCTTTACCTAAGAAGGGTGACCGCTCCAATCCCTCAAACTACCGTCCTATTGCTTTACTTTCTTGTCTATCTAAAGCTTTTGAATCAATCCTTAACCGGAAGATTCAAAAGCACCTTTCCACTTCTGACCTTCTATCTGATCGCCAGTATGGGTTCCGCAAGGGGCGTTCTACTGGTGATCTCCTAGCCTTCTTAACTGACTCTTGGTCATCCTCTCTTAGCCGTTTCGGTGAAACTTTTGCTATCGCGCTGGACATATCAAAAGCTTTTGATAGGGTCTGGCACAAATCTTTGCTTTCTAAACTACCCTCCTACGGTTTCTATCCTTCTCTCTGTACCTTTATCTCCAGTTTCCTTTCTGACCGTTCTATTTCTGCCGTGGTAGACGGTCACTGTTCTTCCCCTAAATCTATTAACAGTGGTGTCCCACAGGGTTCTGTCCTATCTCCCACTCTTTTTCTGTTGTTCATTGATGATCTTCTTTCCAAAACGAACTGTCCTATCCATTCCTACGCCGATGATTCCACTCTGCATTATTGAACTTCTTTTAATAGAAGACCCACCCTTCAGGAACTTAACGACTCAAGGCTGGAGGCTGCAGAACGCTTAGCCTCAGACCTTACTATTATTTCCGATTGGGGCAAGAAGAACCTGGTGTCCTTCAACGACTCCAAACACAGTTTCTCCACCTATCCACTCGACACAATCTTCCAAACAACTATCCCATATTCTTTGACAACACCCAGCTATCACCTTCCTCAACACTAAACATCCTCGGTCTATCCTTAACTCAAAATCTCAACTGGAAACTTCATATCTCATCTCTTACTAAATCAGCTTCCTCGAGGCTGGGCGTTCTGTACCGTCTCCGCCAGTTCTTCTCCCCCGCACAGTTGCTGTCCATATACAGGGCCTTGTCCGCCCTCGTATGGAGTATGCATCTCATGTGTGGGGGGGCTCCACTCACA
Source organism: Eriocheir sinensis (assembly GCF_024679095.1). NCBI lineage: Eukaryota > Metazoa > Arthropoda > Malacostraca > Decapoda > Varunidae > Eriocheir > Eriocheir sinensis. The sequence continues at coordinate 306,222 of NW_026111531.1, forward strand.
CAGCTCTTCTGGACAGAGTGGAGGCTAAGGCTCTTCGTCTCATCAGCTCTCCTCCTCATACTGATAGTCTTCTACCTCTTAAATTCCGCCGCAATGTTGCCTCTTTCTATCTTCTATCAATATTTCCACGCTGACTGCTCTTCTGAACTTGCTAACTACATGCCTCCCCCCTCCCGCGGCCCCGCTGCACACGACTTTCTACTCATGCTCATCCCTATACTGTCCAAACCCTTATGCAAGAGTTAACCAGCATCTTCACTCTTTCATCCCTCACGCTGGTAAACTCTGGAACAATCTTCCTTCATCTGTATTTCCTCCTGCCTACGACTTGAACTCTTTCAAGAGGAGGGTATCAGGACACCTCTCCTCCCGAAACTGACCTATCTTTCGGCCACCTCTTTGGATTCTTTTTAGGAGCAGCGAGTAGCGGGCTTTTTTTTTATTAATGTTTACTTTTTTGTGCCCTTGAGCTGTCTCCTTTGCTGTAAAAAAAAAAAAAAAATACTTCCCTGTGGTACTCCATCCTCAAGTGGACAAACCTCGGAAAGAGTACTCCCCACTCTAACCCGTAAAATACGATGAGACAAAAACTCCTGAATAAAAACAGGGAGACGGCCACGAAGACCAAACTCAAACAGGTTAAGTAAAATTCCATGACACCAAGCGGCGTCATAGGCTTTCTCCAGATCAAAAAACACGGTCACCTGGTGGTGATTATTGGCAAACGCCTCACAAACTGAGGATTCCAAGGATAAAAGAACATCCGAGGTGGAGCGCACCTTTCGGAAACCATATTGCACCGGGGTTAATAAATTCCGGCTCTCCAAGTACCACATAAGCCTGACATTTACCATCTTCTCCATCACTTTACAAATGCAGGATGTTAAAGAAATAGGACGATAGTTTGTTGCTTGAAGATGATCTTTCCCAGGCCTCAGAATGGGGAGAATTACAGCCACACTCCACAGAGAAGGAAAATCACCGGTACGCCAAATGAAATTGTAAAGATCTAATAAAAATGTAAAACCACAGTCAGACATGTGGCGTAAGAAAGCATAAGGGATGTCGTCTGGACCTGGCGAGGAGTCATGACACTGGGATAAAGCCGTCTTCAACTCGGAAAGAGAAAATGGGATATTATAAGATTCCCCTCCGGTGGAAGCGAAGTTAACGCCGAGTGATTCCAAATCCCGGCGATGACGAGCCCCTGGTGCAGTAGGATCTTTCCTAGAGACACTGGCAAAGTGCTTGGCGATTAGGTCAGCAACAATCTTAGGGTCCGCCACCGTCTCCCCCGCATGCGATAGCACTGGAGGGGGAGGGGGGGAAAACTTCCCAGAGATCTTACGAACTCTGTTAAAGACTTCTGTGAGTGTAGTTCTGGTAGTGATGGAAGAAAGATAAGCCTTCCAAGAAATTCGTCGAGCCTCCTTGAAAGTACGTCGTGCTCGAGCACGCGCTCCCCGAAAAGCATCCAAACACTGGGGGTCCCCACGGTGACGACGAAGTCGAGAGAATGCAGCACGCTTCTCTTGCACAGCAGTTGTGCAAGCGGCGTTCCACCAGGGAACAGGACGTTTAGGGAACTGGCCAGACGTCCTGGGGACGGATTGAAGGGCTGCAGAATGTAGGGCATCAGTGAAATAGGATGCAACCTCGTCGGAAGTTCCAAAGTCAGCCAACGGACGAAGAGAGGAGCTAAGTTCCGTAAATCGCTGCCAGTCTGCTTTATCTAGATGGAGGGGGCCAGTATTGACACGGTCAGGGAGGGTAGAACCAAAAAAGGTGAGACGTATCATGTTAGCTGAACCCTTTAACTTGGACACCTTATGAACAGAACTAGGGCACATCCCAAATATTTCCTCCTCAGAGAGCTCATAGAGGTCATGGTTATATATACTGCCTTTACTATAATTGAAGGTATGATGTGCTTTGACCGTTTCAAACATGTTGTCAGCAGGGCATGGTAGATGTTGCACCATTTTAGCTTGAGTAATATCTTTAGCCCTGACTAACACTCCCTTTTCATACTTTTTCAGATTCCCCTCAGGGATCGTGCCAATTTCTTTGGCGAGGTACCTAGCAGCATGAATGAAGTTGCCACGCCCATTCCTATAGTATGCAACAAACCAACGAGGGGGAGGGACCTGGCTGTCCCTGGGAGTTGGCTCTAACAAAGCGTCTTCAAAGAGGTTCGGGACATAGTCCATGTCACTGTCCGAAGCGAAGAAGTTTCGCTTGAAATCCAGCACCTGCGATAGGCAGAGTCGCAACAGCATCACACGCCGACTGGGCTTCAGCGCTGGAGGAAAAGGTCACATAGCATCTGTTTGACTTGAAGTCTCCATCATAAATGAGACGGATACGAAGGACTGTGCCAAATGGCTTGAATAAGGAGCGCAAGGCACGGTAGGAAAACGATGGATCGATATTCACCATCTGAAGTGCGTCCAGCTTGGTAGAGGGACGCACATCAGAGTTACCCCCGGAATGGGAGGCAGCCTTGTCAGACACACGTGGACTTTTGTGTCGCACGGACTTATCTTGGTCAACCCCTCTAGGAGGTAGGGACTTTTCAGCGGCACCACCAGGAGCCGTGAAAGGCTCCAAGGTGGCGACGAGAGAGGACCGTGTAGGGGTAATCGGGGACAGGCGGACGTCAGGGAGAGAGGCAGGCCGAGGCAAGGGAAACTTACCCATACACAGGGGAGGTGTTTCACTCCCCCACACCCCCACCCACCACGGAGCACAACAAGGGGAGGCTGGATGTTGGGGCCAGACCGCAAACAACAGCCCCAGGGATAATGGGGAAGTATACGCATCCACTGCCAGGTGTTTAATGGCGGCCGCGGGACCTTTGCGACCGCCCACCCGGCAGTGACTACTTGACCCAAGCCATCGCATGACCAGCCGATTGATTCAATGGGGCCACACTGAACCGCCCGTCTTACCCCAGCCCTCCCACCAAATTAGCGTGTTGCCCACCGAGGGGAACTACATCCTGCCCCGCGGTGGACTCAACCGCCAGATGAGAGGGCACGGGAGTATACGGGACGCCACGCACGGCAAACACGTGGAGAGAGTAGCCCTGCCCTAGGTGGTAAGAGGGCAGGGCAGGGGCGAAGGCAACATCACCAGTAGGCCTCCTCTACCGGTGATGAGGGGGGAGCACTTAGTCCACGAGGCCAACGGACATCGAGCCCTATCGGGGTGGGCAAGCCACCACGGAAGGTGGTGCCGCCGACCTCGCTTCAAGCCCCGTCACCACGATAAGGTGACTCCTTCGACGGGGCAGTCAGCATGGAAATATCGATAGAAGATAGAAAGAGGCAACATCGTGGCGGAGTTTAAGAGGTAAAAGACTATCAGTAGGAGGAGGAGAGCTGATGAGACGAAGAGCCTTAGACTCCACTCTGTCCAGAAGAGCTGTGTGAGTGGAGCCTCCCCACACGTGAGACGCATACTCCATACGAGGGCGGACAAGGCCCCTGTATATGGATAGCAACTGCGCGGGGGAGAAAAACTGGCGGAGACGATACAGAACGCCCGACCTCGAGGAAGCTGATTTAGAGCTAGAGGATATATTAATGTTCCAGTCTATATTTTGAGTTAAGGATAGACCGAGGATGTTTACTGTTGAAGACGGTGACAGCTGAGTGTTGTCGAAGAATAGGGGATAGGTGTTTGGAAGATTGTGTCGAGTTGATAGGTGGATAAATTGAGTTTTTGAGGCACTGAAGGACACAAGGTTCCTTCTGCCCCAATCGGAAATGATAGCAAGGTCTGAAGTTAAGCCTCCTGCAGCCTCCAGTCTGGAGTCGTGTACTTCCTGTTGAGAGGGTCTTCTATTGAAAGAAGTTGAATAATGCAGAGTGGAGTCGTCGGCGTATGATTGGACAGGACAGTTTGTTATGGAAAGAAGATCATTGATGAATAACAGGAAGAGAGTGGGTGATAGGACAGAGCCCTGTGGAACGCCACTGTTGATAGGTTTAGGGGAAGAGCAGTGACCGTCTACCACCGCAAAGATAGAACGGCCGGAAAGGAAACTGGAGATAAAGGAACAGAGAGAGGGATAGAATCCGAAAGAGGGCAGTTTAGAAAGCAAAGACTGGTGCCAGACTCTATCGAAGGCTTTCGATATGTCTAGCGCAACAGAGAAAGTTTCACCGAAACTGCTAAGAGAGAATGACCAAGAGTCAGTTAAGAGAGCAAGAAGATCGCCAGCAGAACGCCCCTTGCGGAACCCATACTGGCGATCAGATAGAAGGTTAGATGTGGAAAGGTGCTTTTGAATCTTCCGGTTAAGGATTGATTCAAAAGCCTTAGATATACAGGAAAGTAAAGCTATAGGGCGGTAGTTTCAGAGATTGGAACGGTCACCCTTCTTAGGCACAGGCTGTACAAAGGCATACTTCCAGCAGGAAGGAAAGGTAGATATTGATAGGCAGAGGCGAAAGAGTTTGACCAGGCAGGGTGTCAGCACGGAAGCACAGTTTTTAAGGACAATAGGAGGAACTCCATCAGGTCCATAAGCCTTCTGAGAGTTGAGGCCAGAGAGGGCATAGAAAACATCATTTGGAAGAATCTTAATAACAGGCATAAAGGAGTCAGAGGGGGGATGAGTAGGAGGAATATGGCCAGAATCGTCCAGGGTGGAGTTCTTACAGAAAGTTTGAGCGAAGATTTCAGCCTTAGAGACAGACGAGACAGCAGTGCTGCCGTCTCGGAGTAGGTAGGAATTAGGTAGGAAGACACCTACCGAACGGGCGCAAACCACTCCCGGTGAGGTATATATGGGCAGTGAGATGGGTGCTTAAGCTCTCCAAAGACCATTCCCATTACCTCACTACCAGTTTCACTATTGTCTCATCTACACCAGAGAGTAGTTCAGCATGCTCTCAAAAGACAGATACTCTCTCTATCTACACCACACTACATTCACACAACACACACACCTTTTCCCAAAATTCAAAATGGCGTTGAACAACAATCCCTCGGAGTCCCCGCCTGGGGGGGGTGGCCATAAATTCCCCCAGGGAGGAATCCCCTTCTGGCTGCCGACCTGAGAGGTGTTTTGATAACTCCTCAAACCTTTTTCTTATCAATTTCTGCAATATTCGCGGTCTTCGTTCTAATATTCATTCTGTGGAACATCATCTCTCCTCCTCTAAACCTCACCTTCTCTTCCTCACCGAAACACAGTTTTCTGAGGCTACTGACATCGATCTCTACTCTGTTCCCTCCTACTATCTCTATCCTAAATTTCAATATAAAGCTGGATGTTGCGTCTACGTACGCAATGACATCACTTGCTCTCGTGCCCACGACCTTGACTCTCCTGAATTTTCCACCATCTGGCTAAGACTTCATTGTCATGCTATTGTTAAATACAACTGTGCTGTTTATCTTTCACCTAATTCTACTAACTATGTAAAATTCTTTGACTACCTGAACTCCCTGAAATCTCCATCCTAGGAGATTTCAATGCTCACCACCAGCTTTGGCTTTCATCCTCTTTCACTGACCAGCCTGGTGAACAAGCATACAACTTTGCTCTCCTCAATGACCTAGAGCAGTTGGTTCAGCACCCTACACGTATTCCCGACCGTCTTGGAGACCGGCCCAACATACTAGACCTCTTCCTTACCTCTAACCCTTCGGCTTACTCTGTCAAACTGTTCTCTCCGTTGGGCTCCTCCGATCACAATCTTATTTCTGTATTCTGTCCTATCGCTCTTGTACACCCTCTGGACCCACCTAAGAGGCGATGCTTCTGGCATTTTGCTTCAGCTCGGTGGGATGACCTGAGGATGTACTTTTCCGATTTCCCGTGGAATGATTACTGCTTCCAGGAGAGAGACCCCTCTGTGTATGCTCAGCGCATCACAGAGGTGATTGTCTCTGGAATGGAGGCATACATTCCACGTACTTTCTCTACTCCCCATGATAAAAAGCCTTGGTTTAATCACGCTTGTTCTCGTGCTGTCAAAGATAGAGAGGCAGCTTACAAAAGGTACCAGAGCCTTCGAACTCCCGCTAACTTTGACCTTTACATTTCAGCCCGGAATCTTGCCAAATCTATTCTTCGACTTACCAAAAACTCCTTTATCCATAGCAAATGTGAACACCTTGCTTTCTCTAATTCTTCCAGAGACTTCTGGCACTTAGCCAAAAATATCTTCTCCTATTTCACTTCTTGCTCTTTCCCGCCTCTTCTTAACCCAGACGGCAGCACTGCCGTTTCTTCTATCTCTGAGGTTAAACTCTTCGCTCAAACTTTCTGTAACAACTCCACTCTGGACGATTATGGGCATATTCCTCTTACTCACCCCCTTTCCGACTCCTTTATGCCTGCATGTTATTAAGATTCTTCCTAATGATGTTTTCTATGCCCTCTCTGGCCTCAACTCTCAGCAGGCTTATGGACCTGATATAGCGCCTCCTATTGTCCTTAAAAACTGTGCTTCCGTGCTGACACCCTGCCTGGTCAAACTCTTTCGCCTCTGCCTATCAACATCTACCTTTCCTTTCTGCTGGAAGTACGCCTTCGTACAGCCTGTGCCTAAGAAGGGTGACTGTTCCAATCCCTCAAACTACCGCCCTATAGCTTTACTTTCCTGTCTATATAAAGCTTTAGAATCAATCCTTAACCGGAAGATTCAAAAGCACCTTTCCACATCTAACCTTCCATCTGATCGCCAGTATGGGTTCCGCAAGGGGCGTTCTACTGGCGATCTTCTTGTTCTGCTAATTGATTCTTGGTCATCCTCTCTTAGCCGTTTCGGTGAAACCTTCTCAGTTGCGCTAGACATATCGAAGGCCTTCGATAGAGTCTGGCACAAGTCTTTGCTTTCCAAACTGCCCTCTTTCTGATTCTCTCCTTCTCTCTGTTCCTTTATCTCCAGTTTCATTTCCGGCCGTTCTATCTCTGCCGTGGTAGACGGTCACTGTTCTTCTCCTAAACCTATTAACAGTGGTGTTCCACAGGGCTCTGTCCTATCACCCACTCTCTTCCTGTTATTCATCAATGATCTTCTTTCCATAACAAACTGTCCTATCCACGCATACGCTGATGACTCCCTCTGCATTATTCAGCTTCTTTCAACAGAAGACCCTCTCAACAGGAATTACATGACTCCAGGCTGGTGGCTGCAGAACGCTTAACCTCAGACCTTACTATAATTTCCGATTGGGGTAAAAGGAACCTCGTGTCCTTCAATGCCTCAAAAACTCAATTTCTTCACCTATCAACTCGACACAATCTTCCAAACACCTATCCCCTATTCTTCGACAACACTCAGCTGTAACCATCTTCAACACTAAACATCCTCTGTCTATCCTTAACTCTAAATCTTAACTGGAAACTTCACATCTCGTCTCTCACTAAATCAGCTTATTCGAGGCTGGGGGTTTTGTATCGTCTCCGCCACTTCTTCTCCCCCGCGCAGTTGCTATCCATATACAGGGGCATTGTCCGCCCTCATATGGAGTATGCATCTCACGTGTGGGGGGCTCCACTCACAGCTCTCTTGGACAGAGTGAAGTCTAAGTCTCTTCGTCTCATCAGCTCTCCTCCTCTTACTGATAGTCTTCTACCTCTTAATTTATGCGCCATGTTGCCTCTCTTTCTATCTTCTATCGATATTTTCACGCTGACGGCTCTTTTGAACTTGCTAACTGCATGCCACCCCCCTTCCCGCGGCCCCGCTGCACGCGACTTTCTACTCATGCTCATCCCTATACTGTCCAAACCCCTTATGCAAGAGTTAACCAGGATCTTCACGCTTTCATCCCTTACGCTGGTAAACTCTGGAACAATCATCCTTCTTCTGTATTTCCTCCTGCCTACGACTTGAACTCTTTCAAGAGAAGGGTATCTGGACACCTCTCCTCCCGAAATTGACCTAACTTTCGGCCACCTCTTTGGATTCTTTTTATGAGCAGCGAGTAGCGGGCTTTTATTTTATTATTGTTTACTTTTTTGTGTGTGCCCTTGATCTGTCTCCTTGTTGTAAAAAAAAAATCCAGCCCCCCTTCAAGGCAAATTTTAGACCCCGTATCAAGCACCTGCTACAGACTAACCTCATTCCATTTTCTTTAACTTGAATTTCCTCTCACTACTTTAAAAAAAAGGTACTAAATGGATGACTGAAAAAATGGGTGGGTGCTACTTTGGCTTGTTATCTATAAGAAAAAAATATCTACACCGTACTTTGGCTTGTTATCTACAAGGAGAAGTATCTACACCGTTGATATTTTATTTTGTAATGATATCTACATGGTAAAACATAATAAAAACATTTTTTTTTATTAAAAATATTATATCGGTAAACATCACATATATCAGCTAAAAATGCTAAATGTATGTCAGGAGCTTCTTTTCTCATCATCCGCCAACAGAAGTAGTCTAGGTGCGACTGAAAAGTTCTTTGATTGCTGCCTCTCATGTTTTTCAATACCCGAGTCTTCGCATCAAGCCAGGACCTTTCAATTCCTTGTGTATGTGCCCCAGTGTTAGGATCGACGTAATACTGCTGATGATTTACGGAAAAATGACGACAATTGATTTGGTTTATATTAGAGTAAGCTGGCCAGTCGTCGGAATGGATTATTGAGCCTTCAGCGACTTCTCTCTGAATAATTGGTTGAAGTGTCTCACGGTCTCTTCTTTGAACGTAAAAATATCGGCACCCTGAGCCTCTCTTCAAACCAAACACCATCAATACGTCTCCCATGGTTACGGTTACTGTCCACTTCAGCTTCACCGTCTGTTGAATTTGGAGTCCGGTCTCCTTGCAACATTCGGCCTCTATTGTGCTTTCGCTGTCCTACAAAGCGTGCTTCATCAATTTGCACAGGCTCTTCTTCAGTCCCTACCATTTGACCACGATGTTGGACTGAAACATTCGCTGTACAAACTTCTCTGCACATGTTGAACCAGTCGCATATTGCTTCGGTACCTCTACCAGTTAATCTTTGAACCAGATCATAAGAGAGGTCTTGTATAAAATAAAAGATCAATTCTAAAATTTGGCAAAGAGAGAGCTTGCAATTTAGTTTGTTATTTAAATCTGTGAAGTGGAAGAATACAATACCTCTGCGAACGGAACGAAAAGTTTGACATCCACGGTTTCTGCAACGAAGAACGGGAATAAATTTGCCATTTCGTCTTCATTTCCGAGCGTCCTTCACCTCTCCGCCACATCGATGACACGGTGAAACACTTTGTTCTTCATCCAAAATCCATGTCTTCTTAAAAATGCCTGTGCTTTAGTTTCGTCGCTGATTTCGTTGTAGAATTCTTTTGCACGCTTTAGGACTGTGTCAATGACTGAAATATAAATGAGGATTTAGGGAGGTTATACTCCGGCTAGCTCAAACGTGCGGCTGTGACGTAGGCCTCTAGGGAGTAAGCAGCAGTACAGCGGTGCCACGTTTTATCCCCACCTTGGTTCTCTCTCTCGCGTTTATTCAACCTGATTTATTAGGTTATAATACAGAAATTGTGGGTTTATACGATAAATTTGGTTTTAGTCCTTACCATTGTATTGTACAGATTATATAACCGACTTTATTTCCACACCACCCGAGAGGTAAAAGTCATGGCGCGTTTTTTTTTAAGAGGTATATATCCCCGATAGGCCTATTCCTCTCTTCACTGCATCTTGGATGACTTAGGATGAATGCTCATCAGAAGATGTGAGAGTGATGATGAAAGAATCAATGAAGTTGTCAATCACGACATCTCTCTCTGCATCCTATGACTGCAGGTTTTCCGCGTGCCGGACAACATTCTTCCAGATTTCCTTAGTAACATTTTGTATAGATTCTTCTATTCTATTAGGTCGGCAATCTTGAATGAGTTTTTTTTTCTAGATGTAGCCTTTAACTTGAGCCCAAACCAGCTCATTGGGGTTGTAGTGACAGTGGTATGGTGGCAGGCGCACTACTCTTATGTCCGTGATCTGAAGCCATCTTGTCGACAACGTAGTTTGTGTCGGCAGAAGAGACGTGTTGACTTACAAGATGCAGAAGGTCTGTCTTGAGGATAACTTCTGGCACTGCTACGCCCTTCTTCTCCAGCCATTCTCGTATCGTAGCTTTGTTGTTTGCAGATGTTGGTGGCTTGTGAATTTTTCTTGAGTGATAAGATGCATTATAATTATCCATCACAATTACTAACGCTGAAGGAATGTTTGGTAAGAGTTGATGTGAACCACTTTTCAAATGTTTCTGCATTCATCTGATCATGGTAATCCCTGACATTTTTGCCTGGAAAAAGGGCGGGCCCCGGGAACAAATCCTTCTTTTGATCCAGCGTGCAGAATGATCAAGCGGCCTCCCTTCCCAGTCGGCACCCTCACTCCTATAGCCTGTCCTGCATTTTCTTCGTGCACCCAACATTTGGAAACCGTGTAGTTTTGGTTAACCCACGACTCGTCCAAATATACGATGTTCTTGTCTGAGCTTAAGTGTTTCCTTATTTCTCTTAAAAACTTGCTTCGTGCATATTGCACATCATTATTTTCCAAGAGGAATTTTCGCCCATCAACCTTTGCATGGTGAAATCCGATTTTCTTCAGAACTTTTCTCAGTGTTTCACGGCTGCCAGGATATGAGAGGTTGTTCTTCACTTCTTCATGAATTTTTTCGAGTGGGGGGGTTTCTTTCTTTGCTTGCGTAGAACTGCAAAACTGTTATGTGCAGTACACCTCCATTGAAGTTATCAAAGAAGTCCATGATGTAACAAACTAGCTTGCAGGTAACATACCAAAGCTGTCGAGATTGATGTCTATGGCGGAATGAAGTGTGCTGTTGCCACATGTACCTTGTTGAGTCGGGACCGGAGCTTCGACACTCTAAGCAGACATTCTCTCGAAACCACGACGAGTGTTTTCCTTGTTCGGGACCGGCGCTTCGACACTCTAACCAGACATTCTCTCGTAATCACGACACGTGTTTTCCTTGTTCTTGTACCTTGTTGAGCCGGGACTCAACTACCTCTCTACCACCGCTATTACCCTCTATAGTCGGAGACCATCTAGACCATGCATCAACCATTTAGATGGCATACCAAAGTAGATTCATGACACGTAGACCGCAATATAAAGTGCAGATCACATACCAAAGTAGATTCATGACAAACCAAAGTAGCACCAATGGGTGTTTGTTTATATATCAGAAGAAGCAGTCAAGAAAAAAAAAAAAAACGTAGAGAAAATGCAAAACTACTCTTTCTTACTACCTGAAAAAAGGACTTGTTTAATGGTTGACTAAGAGATTGTTTTTGTTTTTTTCATACATCAGAAGCAGTAGAGGAAAAGAAATAAAAAAATCGGGAAAAAAACGAAACTAATACTCCCAAAATGAGGTATTAATGAATTCCAAAAGATTATGTTCAGGTGTCTTGATCCTCCCCTCGCGTAAGAAAATTTAAAGTCATAGGTAGGTGGAAATTTAGACGAGACTTTGAAGATCAGTCACAATTTCATCTTCTCTTTAACAATATTTCGTGTGGCTTTCATGATATATAGATCAGTCATATAATGCTGTTTGCTTTTATTAATGGTTGAGTGGTGAAGGAATGCATACACAATAATAGAGGTCAGGGGCTCAACCCACTGTTTGAGGGCTGCATGTGGCCCTCAATAAAGTTTAATGCGGCCCTCGGCAAGCAACCAAAAAAATAACCTACTTATCCCTATCATAATACGTATAATATTAGTTCACATTTAATTTTAATGACATGTAGCAATATAAATTATATTATGATTGATATTACTGAATATCTTATTACAAGTGAACTTTATGACGTTATAGTATTATAATGATAAAATGCTCTTCGTCATCTGGCAGCCTGAAAGCTGGCTAGCCTCACTGATTTTGTTGACGTGAGTCCCGTGTTGCCACTCCTTGGCATTTTTTACTAGATCTTGGCTTTTGAGCTGGGACCTTGGCGCCTTGGCTATTTTCCCTTGAAAACAGGCTAATCTAGGCTTTTTTGGGGGGGGAAATTCCCTCCTGCTTGGCTATTCCCTTCGCTCATGTCCCTGCCCTCTCCTCCCCCACTCATCCTCTCAATCAGTCCTGGTCTCTGGCTCCCTACCCTCTCCTACCCAACTGCTCCCTTCCGGGACTTCCCCACCGTTGCCCATCCACTCCTAGCCCTCTCCCTTACCCATCGTCTTCCACGCCACCTCCCTGTACCCCTACCCAATTGAGTTCCCCACCCTCCCGGCACACAGCAGCCGCTCCACGTTTCTCTCCTGCCCAAAGGCTAAATGGTGTCGCTCGTATATAGGTCTTCACTTTATTGTACTTTATAATTGCCCATTTCCCATGACCTGCAATTTATGTGAAAAGTGTTTTGATTACGACTCTTTCCGGAAGGTTACAATATATACACAACATAATCAGTATTATTAGTCTGCAGAATACGTATATTAATTACTATGCATATTCACATTGCAGGAAATATGAGGCCCTTATCACACATTGCCCATCTAATGTGGCCCTGCCACCCAATAATGTTGAGCACCACTGATATAAGTCATCACTTTTTCCTATTTTGGCAATATTTCAATGAGGCGTTGCTTATTATAATATTAGTTACATCATACTCTCACTTTCTTTATTTCAGGAGAGTAAAATTTCGATGGGTCACTGATTAACTATTCCAAACACAACACTATCGATTAACATCATTTCTAACTTTTATCTAGGTAATATTTGGGAACATACGAGTGTCAGTAAGTCTTATATATATTAAACTTTCCCTTGCCTAAGATCGTGAACAAATGTAATAGTGTGTGGCTGCTACGCTAACACTCCCAAGCTAAGATATACAGATTCAGTTTTATATGTATTTAACTAACTCACATTATCTACCTGTCTTTCGCCTCTCAGTGTACTCCATTCTGTCCTGGCAAATTATCTATGACTTGACTTTCATCTACTACTTCTTCTTCTTTCTTTTTTTTCTTTTTTTCCTTTCTCTCTCTGTTGCTTTCTCTCTGTCTTTGTCTCTTGTTTCCTCTCTCTGTCTCCTCCTTTCCTCCTGTTCTTCTTTCTTATCTTTATTTGTTCCTTCTTTTCTATCTCTTCGTCTTACCCAGCATCCTCGGTTATTCGTCTGTCATCATTTCTACACATAATACGACCTCCACAAGTCCACTTCTTACGCTCGATCTTAACATCTCCAACCTTATTCTGTCTCAAAACCCATGACGCTCGCTCGCTTCCTTCCATTACCACTCCATCTCACGCAGCATCTTTGGTTGTCCGTCTGTCATCATTTTTACCCATGAAACGACCACCGTAAGTCATCTTCTTAGCTTAATCTTAACATCGCCAACCTTATACTGTTCTCCTAACCCATGATGCTTCCTTCCATCGTACCTCTCCATCTCACGCAGCATCTTTGGTTGTCCGTCTGTCATCATTTCTACCCATAACACGACGTGCCCAAGCCCACTCCTTAGTCTTAATCGTAATATATCCAGCCTTATTCTGTTCCCTAACCCATGATGCTTCCTTCCATCTTACCTCTCCATCTCACGCAGCATCTTTTCTCTCTCCTCTTTAACCACGTATCCGCCGTTTCTCTAGATCAAGACTAAACCGGGTGATACGACCCTGGCGCAGGAAGAAGAAGACGTCTCGTGTGACAAGTTTGGGAAGGAGAAGAAGAAAGCACATCAAAGCGGTCTCTGGTCTGGGTCCCCTGGCAGAAGAGGAAGGAGATATAGGGAAGGAAAGCTGCAGGAGAGAGTGAGT